>NW_020218370.1:296740-366948 GCF_003070985.1 Temnothorax curvispinosus | reverse complement strand
CCCCGTGCTTTCGGGGGAGGTGCGGTAGTCCCGAAATAGTTCACGCAGCTTTAATACTGCATATCTCGAAAACTAAAGCAGTTAGCCTTATAAGACCTATATAATTTTTTGTTCAGCGTAAAAAATACTACCAGAAACCACAGTCAAATCAAGGGGCCTCGGTTATCGTGTTCGTGCCATATTATATGATAGCAATATAATTAACAATTATTTTTATTTTTAAATATACATTTATGCATATTTGCATACGCATTGCGTATGCATTTTTGCATACGCTAGAAAAACTTGAAGATAGATATGTCACAAATATTCACGAAGTCAGGTGAATCATTCCTGAAAATTGACGGTGAGGCTCGTAACTTTCGGGCTAATCTAGCCGTCAATGAGTCAAGCTTTCACGCTATGTCTTCGCGAGGATACAACGCGCCTGTCCGAATTTACAACGTTATTAAATCATGTAACAGTGCGTTAATGATGTAGGGAATTTAATGGCTGCTCGTGTCTCCATGATTAATTATTTCTAAAAGCAGAAACTATTTCTGTTCAGTGCGTTACACACGTAGTCGCGTATGTACAAACGCGTATATTAATCTTTATTAACACACTGCCGCGCATTCCGCGCATTGCACAGGGGATAATTCAGTTATTCCGCAATAGTGCTTTTCATACTTTGGACGACGCCGAATTACACCGTCAAACGATAATCCCACGCACAAAGCCGGATATTTCGCTGCTCTGTGTAATTTCATATCACCGTGTAACATTATAGCGAACGATCGAGCTAACGGTGTCGCCTTAGGCCCTTTAGTATTCATGCCGCATATTTAGCGCTAAACATAATCAATCTGATCACTACGTTATATTTTCGCAGAACACGCGACCTTCGTGTCAAATTAATAAAATCATCAAAATCATTTAGCGCGTTGCTAAAAATATATAAGTATAAATTTAAAGATGCTCAATATTCAGCGCTAAATAATAAAATCTCAGATTTGCGTAATTACACTGTTGGAAAATTTGGGGTTAAATATAATATAAATCACATGTCCAAAACGGTCCACTCAAATTTTTGTGTTAATTTAACATAATATGAATGTGTTTTAAGTGGTAACACTGATATTATGTTAAAATATTTCAACAGAAAAGAAATGTAATTCTGACCGTAATTTGAAGTTAATTATGTGTACAATTAACATAACTTTTATGTTGAAGTTGAGATTGTAAGATAAAATCAACACTCTATTTTCGTAAATTTTTATTCCTACTTCTTTTATAGAGTAAAATCAATATTTATTTTCTGTAAATTTTAACACATTTAATAAATACGTTCAAATTGTGTTACTTTAACATATTTTTTAAGTTATTTTAATTATTTTACACTTTAAATTTGTAAAATTCAATTAACATAGCAGGCATATGTTAAATCTACACACGTATGTGTTGATTATTTTACACAAAAATTTTAACAAGGACTTTTTTTAATACACAGGACCTCTGTTTTCAACAGTGTACGTTTAATGCTAAATATCTAATTGTGATTTATTTTATATGGAACTTATATGTGATCAAACGTTTCAATGAAATTCGAAGCCGCGAGTATCACGTTCAAACGTTAACGTGCATTGATAATGTGGATCTCTCAGGGCGCGCATTTCGTATTCGAAACAAGATTAACATGTCGTCCAATTCACCAATGATTCACGATCGTTTCGTCTGTTTCGTGGACGAGGGACGCACCCCTCATCTCTCCCTGTCACCTCACCAGTTATTACACAGCTTTTAATAATAGAGACGCTCGCGTATGCACGCCTCTCGCGCATAAATCTCGCGCGCCCGCTTGAGTTCGCACTGACGATTAATGCCTTTCGATGGAAGTCGCATCTCCCCTTTGTCCATCTTAGTCCTATAAGATTAGACTAGCGGGTAGTGTATAGCTCGTATTGCTTTGCCGCTTAGTGCACAAAATAGCCCGTCTCTCAGGAGACACAATGGAAAATTTAAATATCTGCTATGAGTACTATTATACGAATTTGCCTTCGTATAAAATGACCCCGATGTTATTTGGATCAATCTTTTATATTTATACTGGTATACGTAATTAGCGTGTAAATGACATTAAAATACCAATATGTGCATTTTGCATGCTCCCTGCTTTTTATATATATTGTTCACACTCAGCATTTTTAGCCACGCACGCCGTGAAACTGCTGGTGATTAATTAGATTAGGAAACGAGACTTGGTCGCGAGAGCAGGAATAATCGTGTCACGGCGAAATTCAATACGTTTTGCATACTCGACACATGTCCTACTGTGAAGTCGCTACGAAGTCATGTTTCGCAAGCGTGAAAAGATTTTTATGATACTAGAGTTGTTAAATATTGCATCACGCATTTCTCTAAAGTTATCTTTATTTAATTGTATTTCTTGTTTTAATAATTTTATTATATTCGCCATGCTTGAATCAATTGAAAGGCGGTTTACACCGTGTGATGACGGCGAACACTTTCGGCATATGAACATCTGAGCCGCTGTGTGTACACACGGAGTGACGCTGCTCGGCATATATTTGCACCGCTTCAATACATAACCGCTCTTGTACCGGCAGTGCGCGGTAGTCATGTTTATATCGTAAACATTCGCCGCGACCCACGTCGTATTAATAATATTCGGATCGCTGCTTGGAGTCGAGCGTTGATCGGGCCGCTCCTCGTCGTAACCCTTTCACGCCAGTCGAGCTTGTAATTCGACGCGCGCGTGTGTCGGAGTTATTGCATCCACCACCCTGGATTTAGACGACGAAATCGGTCACACATCAGAGAAAGACGCGTCTAGCGAAAATTATCTGTGCAATCGTGATAATCGACCTGAAAGATGCGAAGTGGCGTGATGTAATTGAATGTTACGCAATTTTGAAAAAAAAGTGACACGACAAAGACGGGTAACAATGACACAATGACACAATGAAAAAATTTAGAATTTTATTTATCAAAGAATAAAAGATTCCGAGAATTAATATGTATTTGAAAATTTGTTGAAGTTAAACGACTCGAATATTTTGCATTAGAAAGTTCTTCGTGCATCTATACTATTTAATTAAATTTATGTTGTCCGAATTTCTATAAAATATCGAGATTTAATTATTAAGTATTCGAAGAATATTGAGTGAATATTTTTATCCACGTGTTACAGCATATTTTCTATTTACTCTTGCAGACGGCAGCACGATTGACATAATTTCTCTCTCACAGTGACCTTCTGCTGCATTCTTGAAGCGTGTTCGTTCACACGGTGCACAGCGCATTTCTTTCTCGTTCACGCTTGGCCAACCACGCGAATTTCACCGACTTTATCATTGATATATACTAACTTACGAGTTAATTGTACGACCGATTCGCCAATATACTGTGATTCCGCTCGTGCGAAACGGTCATTGTCACTGACGTAATAATTAGATTGCATAATGAACCCTGCTTGAGGAACTATGAGACCTTTGCAAACGTAAAAGTGTGTCATTTCTTTCTTTAGGATCGATAAAAACGATCTAGTGTGTCAATGATGGAGTCGATGTTTTACATAATATTTAATAGTTTATCATCATGTAATATATGAAATTATATTTGAGCAATAATTGATGAATCATCATTATGATAAAAGAAATCTTTTAATAAAATTTTTTATTTCTTTTACTTATTCATTTATTACACAATTATTTAAGAATTCTAAAATAGATTTTTTTATTGTATTATAGCATATCCTCTTAGAAACTTAGCAACGAATATTTTTCTTTCGCTTTCTGCACATAGAAACGAATTTTCCACACGAGTCGTCACCCTCGACGCGCGAAACAACCCCGAGAAAGCAGGGAGGATCGGCTCGACGGTCGCTAATGAAAGCGGCTAATTAAAATTAAATTAGGATTAATTAGGGATCCGGAGTCGTCGAACGCGAAATTAATTTCTCGTTGGAGTTTCGGGGATCATAAGGGGGCTCGTATTTCCTGATTGTACAAAACAGTCATTTTAGTTCGAGATAGCCTGGGTATGAGATAATATAGTATTGAGATATAATATTTGGGACAGTCTAAGAACTGAATATCCTTTCGCATAATAACTTGTAAGGGCAAATGTAGAGAGAGGTAAAGGTATCTGATTTAAAAAAATATATAAATATATTTATTTATATATTTTAAAATTAAGAATGTAGAAGACAGGTATGTAAAAATTAAAAACTTGTTAAAAATTTAGTTGATGGTGATGAGATAAATTGTTTCTTATTTATATAATTGACAAATAGATAATTACAAAATATGTGCAGTAATAAATACAGAAGCAATTTAACTTAAATTTATGTGCCACGTTTAATACATATGTTACATTTTACTAAATATGATTTCTTTTTCACGAAATTGTGATGGTAGGCAAATAAAATTTAGAGAATTAAATTCTTGTATCAACATTTAAAATATTTATTTTTTTAAATAACAGGAAGAGTTTGCTATTTAGAAAGAGGAAGTAACGGAGTGCGACGAAAGAAGAGTAAGGAAGGGAGAGAGGGGTAAAACAACGCGTTTCTCCCATAATTCGAATGGCCGCTCGTGATACATACATATATATGTCCGATCTGATTGCATGCCGCAACGATATTAATCATACTAGGTTGACGTACCCTCGCCCCTTCGGTTCGCGTTATTTACCTCCTTTCAGCCCCCTGCCGACCTCCGAGGGTCCAATGAGACCGTACCTATATCGTGAGGTATCCGCACTCTAAGGGTTGCCACCTCATGCGTCCGCGTGCACGTTCGTTCTCTCTCTCTCTCTCTCTCTCTCTCTCTCTCTCTCTCTCTCTTTCTCTTTCTCTCTCCCCCCCCCTTCTCTTCTTCTCTCTTGTCTGCCCCCACACACACACGCACACAAAAGTACGCGCTGTGACTGTGTGTAAAGCGGACGAATTCCTGACACGATCACGATGTGGAATTCTCATAAAAAATACTCTGGGATTAATTAAAAAATGCCACGTCGCGGTAACCGCGATAAAAATGGAGGGCGTTGACTAAGGGAGCTCGGATCGTTTGCTGAAGGAAGAAGATTGTGAGAACGAGAGGTATGAGTGGGGATTATGTGGACCGGAAGATTATATTTAAATTCTTCCTGAAGGCACTAATCGATCCTCTGTCCCTGTTTCTTCTTTACCTCGGGCTCCTTGTTTAACGTCAGGTCGACACTTTTCGATTCACGACGCTCGACATTAGACACTCTAAGATAGATAAGATAGACAATTTTGATTGAAGCATTTTATTAAATTTTGATATATTTAAAATTTTTTACAAATTACAAGATATTTTATAGTAACCGTTTTTTACATCGTTCAACGAAATATTTTCTTTTTCCGAAGAATAAGACTTAGGAAGATAGATTATCACTCTTGAAGTTGAGGGATTTAAACATCACAGCGGTGGTACCGTCGTTGTGTTTCTCAAAACGTTGAGAAAATATTTTCATTACAAAAAGAGTTCCCTTCTTAAAAGGTCCGCCCTAATCACCGAATCGTGAGATACGAGAAATTGACGACCGTAATTTTGGAACATGAAACCCGAGGAGAGCAAAGTAAACTAGGCGGTGAATCTGGCCAGTGGTATCGTTTCGTTTGGATAGGGATCTGTGTGGGATCTATTGCATCACAAGTACGCGCGCGTTGGAAACCACGAAACGTTTCTATTCATCGACATAGTCGGCCCTTTGTTCTAACCGTCCGTTAGATGTCGTTTCCTCGTTTTTTCCCTCTTCGAGGGTGACGTGTAAAAACTGCACCCCAAAAGCTGCTCACTCACATACGCCCCTTTAATGGACGTGCCCTGGTTAGCGCCATGTCAATGTCTCCGCCCGTTCCTCCGACCCTCCGAGAACGGAAAGGCATTTCCTATACCGAAAGTAACTCGACCGGATCTAATCTACTATATCGTCCGTACTTCATTAAGGGCCATTTCTAGTGACGCGGAAAGGTCCGCGATTTACGTACCTCGAATCACATTTGTCTCATTCGTCGCTCTGAAAACGCCCTGATTTCTCTTTCGCCCTTCGCCTAATGGCCGATCGATTGATGTCGCCAGCAAGCATTTATTTTGGACAAGCGGTTAGATTAATTGTTTTTCGTGGATTGTGCCTGTTTTGTCATCGCTTACTTTGCAAATATTACAAGTCAAATTATAGGTATCATATTTAGATGATCGAGCGTTTCTAAAATTCCATTTTTTACGTCACTTCTAAAACAAATGATTTATATACAGAATAAAAGGAAAAAAAAACATACTCAAGCAAATAGAATAAATCGAGCATATTTCATCGATATTGTATTTTAAAGAATTGCAAATGGAAATTGGAACCCTGGAGCAAAATTTCTTCTGTTGCATTGCGATTGAGCAACGGAGGGGCAAAGAGAAACAAAACCGTAACTTTGTTCTCATCGGAAGAAGTTAGTGCTTCTCCCGAGATCGAGTCGAGTTGATGCGGTTAACGAACTGAACAAGCCACGCAATGAACGAAATAAGGGAAGGCAAACTGTTTTCCGGTTCGACGACGTGAGGGAGGGGAAATCGATCGATCGGGAGGGATTGATCTAACCGAGCATCGGGATCCTCTTGCCGAGTCTTCGTTATTATTCACGGTAGACAACGATCTCGAATCTGGTGCGGTTTTAACGACTCTCTTAAGTTTTCATTTGTTGGTTTCAAAGTCCTAGCGAAACTTAATTACGGCGACGTTGAGGAGAACCTGCCGCGCGCTCTTCCCCGCGTAAATCATCGGTCGATCGACGCGGGTAAAAAGACACGCTTTGCCACTCACGGTTAGAGTCCCCGCGGGCTTCCTACAAATTCATTTTTCGAGTCCGGCCTCAGCACCCTTACCCGCGGCACGGAAGATTTTAATGGCCTTTAAATAACGATCCCGCTCGTGCCATCGGCATCCACCTTCTCGTACAGTATACTGCATTAGTGTGCCACCGATGCAACGTGCGTTCACTGCATGGATTTTACATATGTATTTACATATGACTCGTGTATGGACATCGAAAATTTTCCAACGAATAATTGAAATTTGAAATTAAATTTCTGAAAATGTCATCATGTTACTTTACGTTCAAAAGGTTAAGGAGAAGTGCATACACACCGAAGCCGTTAATGCGCATCACTGTACCGTCTTTTAGTCTCTCCACCTGCCCCTTCCTATCCTTCGCTCGCAGCGAAACGTCAGTCCAAGCGAGATCCCGCGAGCATGACGAGCTGGAAAAAAGCCGACCATTATTTACGCCATTTCGATGCTTAACGTCGCGCCCTACGGCCCCCTATTTACTTGGAAGTGGGTGGTGCTGACGTATATCCCGACGTCACCTTCGCGCCGCTGCGGTATAATCCGTCGGTTAA
The DNA here is from genome assembly GCF_003070985.1 of Temnothorax curvispinosus. Taxonomy (NCBI): domain Eukaryota; kingdom Metazoa; phylum Arthropoda; class Insecta; order Hymenoptera; family Formicidae; genus Temnothorax; species Temnothorax curvispinosus. Next base: position 359,530 of record NW_020218370.1, on the reverse strand, counting down.
TTTCATTTCGCCCGACGTGTAATTATGTCCAACACGAGACTGGCGTACAAAATCTGAACATGAGAACTGATAGTCAATCGCAAACCTTAAAGAATTGTCTGCGGGGGTCTAATGGCTTTTTAATTTAATCCACAAGACGTTTATCAAAAAAATTTATTATTTAAATACAAAAATTTCTTCTATAAAGAGAGAATTTCTACATATATAAATATATTTTCTGTTATCAGTTGTGCAATTAATTAACATATTTGTTATAAATTGTCGATTAAAACAAATTGAAATCAACCCATTTTATAAGAAAAAATTTAAATATTTTAAAATTAAATTTTAAATCAGATTTTTTAAACCAATTTGCTTAAAGCCGAAAAACAAGATTCTCTAATATATTTTTATTTTTGAAGCGTAATTCGTGGAATTAATTTTCAATTCTTTGCATTTCAAAGGTCCATTTTTCAACTGTAAAACTACCGTAATTTTTTGAAGTTTATAGTTTGGCGTTTATAGTTGAAGAATTGCATCGTGTATTATTCGATATACATGAAGGTACAAAGAATAGACTTCGTGCATGCGCGCAGAAAATAAAACGCGGCCCATCTTTCTCAATGATTATTTCAACTATCGTGTGCCACGGGTAAAAGTTCCCATTCTTTCCCATTGGATCTCCGATCGCTTATACGACGCGATGAATGTCTCACGTCCAACGACATCTTCTCACGGCATCGCCCCGAAGAAAACCAGCGACCTGGTAGTCTTCAGTTTGCGTTCGATCGCGTGAAGAACGAGATAAATAGGCGCGAATCATGAAACACGGACATCGGTACTTATTTTCAACTATTAACATCCGTTGGCGTATCGCGAAAAGAGTATAGTTCTAAGCAATAATGGCAGCCTTTTGTGACTAAAATTACAATAAATATCATGATGTTTAAAATTTATTGACAGTAAACATACAGTAAAACGAGGAAAATATTTAAAATATGTAAGCTAATAATTAAATTTAAAGTATAATTTCAAATTATACCAAACTGAGAGAGAATAAAAGATTTTTCACGAATTTAGGATCGGGAATATAAATAAATATAATAAACCTTTATTTTACTTTACAAAAATTTTATTTTAATCGCGAATTTTAGCGTTTTATTATATACGTGAAGATATATTTATTTGATTTAAAACTAAATATTTTAAATAGTGAGCAAAAGGATGTATATTAATACCTATAATATAGTTGAATTTTAGATTGAGTAAACCGTTTCCTTTTCTTTTACATCTTTTTTTAAGTCAATAAAAGGATGTGTTTAGGATTGCTTCGTGTATATTTTACAAATTTGTACAGTAAAATGGCTTGTACATCATGATTCCTGTGAAGAGAAATCTTGTACGCGACTATTTAGAGAGGAACGAGACTAATTTGTCGCGAAGGTCGGTCGCTACGTGTCGTTCCTCGGATTTGTCGCAACCTCGTAAACTCGCGCGACAAAAAATTCCCACGTGATGTTTTCCTTGTTTTCACGGCGCTCGTTAAGTTTCACACGCCAGCAAACGCGTGATATGCTCCTGAAAAGGAAAATCAGGAAGTTGGAGAAATGTTGGAAACGCATTATTACGAATTGACTCATATATCCAAACCTTAAAATATATTATGATTAGAAACAAAGGAACTCTATTTCATAAACGTATTATATTTCTCTTATCGTGTTTATTTATAAATTTTGTAAATAGAAAAAAATATGCTTTGTATTTAAGAGTATATATATATTTTCAAGTTTTAATTTTACCTTTAAAGTAGAGAATATACTTAAAAACTTTTGTAAAATATTAATGTACATTTTCATTGTTCAAAAAGTATCTGTACGAATATAGTTTAATCAAATTAAAAAAATTATTATAACAAATACAAATAATATTTTATATATCCTCGTCTCAAATTAAAGTCTTCACATTTTAGATTAACTTTCAAAACATATGAGAACCATCAAAATATTTATCTGAAAAGTCACGTGAATAAAAAGTATAGAAACTTGTAATAAAAGTAAAAGATGTTGAAGCTCGTATGTACTGATGTGGCGTCTCCATTCGTCTAAGTTAAAGTCTATCGTTAAACGGAACATAAAGATCGTTGCGGGTGATCAATAACGCTATGCGACATTCCGCGGCGGCGACCGGCTTCCTGCTGCCAATTTATTAATCGGCCGACCTGACTTCTCTCCTAGACTTCTTGCCCGATGCGACGCGGCCGTGAGCTCTCTCCAAGAACGTATGCGGCAAGTCGCACGCGCTCGCGTACATACGCATACCCGAACCATTAATTACAACTCATTAGAGGAGCAACCGCCATCTGTCCCGAGTGGGCTGTGAATCACTCTTAATCATTTCATCTGGAGTCCGCCAGCACGGTGACCCTCGCAGTTTCCTTTTTAGCTCTCTCTCCTCTTTTCCTCCTCTTTCCCTGTCGCTCTTAATTTTATTTTTTTACATTTTTTTCTCTTTTATAAATGTTTCTTTACATGTATATACGCTTGGATGGAGATGAGAAATAATGTATCCTTGTCTATTTAACCTGCAGCCTCGATTCTACATTGCAAGATAAATTACTCAAGTACTTGGCAAATACACTTCAGCACGCTAACTGAGACTTATAATGTAGATTTTTTAAACTTTTTATTAATGTTAATAATCGTATTAATAAAAAAAGTCACGTATTTATTTTATAACTTAAATATTTCTAAATTTTTTTAATTTAGATATATATTTGTTTTATTTTCTTTACGTTCTTGCTGATATTATCTGAGATTCGTTTTACATATAACAACTTCTTTTCTCTGATATCACATCTATTTTGCATTGATTATTTCTTTTTACCTACATATATGCTTTTTTTATTATTTCGATATCGCCATCTGCGTACGCAATCTAATATTTATCTATTCTTTAACCACATATCTATCTATCTGTATAGTCTTTTTCTCGTTTTCCCTTTTTCCTCCTCATCGTATACCTCCTCTCGAATTCCATTGCTACCAATCTGCACGCGCGCAAATCGGAACGAGTTCGCGAACCGACGATTCCGTCCGTTAGATCTCGCAATCGAGTTGAAACAGATCTTTTTTTTCTCTCTCACTTTCGCTTCCTCGCCTCAGTCTCTTCAGTTTCAATGCGGAGTAATCGTGGTTATTTTTAGGAGCAACTATCAACCTCGCGATCGCGCGAAAGGCTCGATTGCCCTTACCCTGACGCGCACCTGCCTATCATAACACGTTAGCCCGTGGATTAATGGATATACTGCGCATTTTTACGGTCGTGAAACGTGAAGCGCATTACGCGCTACTTACTTTGTACCAATGCGCCACATGACGTACACGGGTTCTGTCGATTATCCTCGTATCCCTTAACAAAGACTGAAGGCGTATACGATGCGTAATTCATCGTCGTGGTCGTCGAGAAACCGCACTTTCCCAGCAAAATGCTTCTCTCACACCTGTGCATGTTATTTCGAAAGTAATCGGACACTGCCCATCTCATGCAATTTAGCAGCGAGAATTATTCATTACGTAGGAATAACTCGCTCTGGGTATAAAGGTCTTAAGGGAAGAGACTTAAGAAACGCGATCTGATGTGTATCGATTTAATTAATATAAAAAGCCGACACAGGTTTTATTTAACAAACTTTCAATTAAAATCTCACGTGTTGCAGAAAAATTTAATTTTGAGTATTAAAGTTATAATAAAACATCCAACCGTACTTTTTGTTGTGAGAAAGGAAGAGAGAAATATTAAATTATTTTCAAAGTACATAGACACTTTAAAGAAATTTAGAGCGAGATAAATACGTACATTTTTGTTATTACCCTTGTTATCTGTTTTTTTATTAATTTTATAATGCGAGCACAAAAGTGCATTGAGTATTATAATTTAATTTATAATAACTTTTTTGAATACATATATTACAGTTATTAATTTCAACAGTATGGATGTGTTTAATGAACCCAAAAGTCAATGCGATGCATTCACTCGAAAATCAATTTTATCGCATGGTTGCTTCATAGATAGAAACGTTCAGCTTTTCGGCCATATATTTTGGACAATCAACTTAATCAATGTTATAGATATATTTAAATAATTTCTGATGATATAATGTCATATTTGTGTGTTTACTAAAACGTAACGTCAGATATTAAAAGAAGAGTATCAGCATGGTCCAATTAAAGTCTGGATAGCTGCAAAAAATTGTTTTCAAATTTTTCAAGGAATCTGTAGACGGAGTCAAATAATTTCTGACACAGTATGTATACGAAATTTTAAGTAGAGTTTCCGAGTTCGTGCGGCGTTATAAGATAAAAAGAAGGCGAGCAGCGATGCGAGTCTGCCGACGCACGCAGAGGGACTGGAAGTAAAGGAAAAAGGGAGGGAAAGAGAGGAGAGGAGAGAAGAGGAACCCGACCTCTAACCATAATCTAGCATTATGTCAAGTGGTCTCTCTACGCTTGGAAGAAGCGCTTCGAAACGAGTTTGTTCGTTTCGGCGGATTATCCTGCCTGTGCGCGCGTCGGGACCACGTACAAAGAACGCGAGCATATTTTCACGGTTAAAATTCACGGCCGGAATTCACGGGGCGACGTTACGCCGGCTTACCGGCGTGTATCCGTTTAATCTATTCCACGGTCGGTGGATGTTGATGCAAATGGCCGGGAATGAAAAAAATGGTGGGGAGAAAAGCCCGGAGAGAGAGAGTCGTATTCCACGATCGAGCAGGACGACGGCTAAACGTTAATGAATTCCCGAACGGATACATTTCTAAGGCTTCCATCATCTGTTTGTCCACACCTGTCACTGTCAAATATAAATGCCGTTCTTCCTTCTTCTCTCCTCTTAATTTCTGAAAAATGATCATCGTTTACGATTTTATGCTTATGTCACTGGGCGAATATTTCTTCATTAAATGGACTTGTATTGTTCGTTATTACATTTTAATATTTGCACGTAAAATCTTAACAATTTAAAACTCGTAATTCAATTAATTTCGCTCATTAATCTTTTCTGCTTTCGTTTCTCCCATCATATATTTTCATTTGGTGAAGGGATATCAAAATATACTCTCCTTTTCACTTTATCTGTTCATCTATTTTTGTCCTATCTTTTGCGATCTGTTTAAATACGATTGCAAAATTGTATTTATTATGAAATTTGCATAGCCATTATTGTTAATGTTTGCGAATGTCTATAAAGAACGTAATTCCAGGACACGAAATTGATCTTTCATTCTGATCCTCTCTACCCCTCTTCCTCTCTCATTTTCTCTTGCTCGCTGTGGCTTCCTTAAATACAATCCAGTTTGGAATATCGCGTTCCTTTGGGCAATTTTCGAGTGATATTTGATAGCCGGGAAATCGTACAACCATCCTTTGGCGATTTCACTCCGAACGCGAGTTTCTGCGAAATATTACTCTAGTGTCGGTTAAATAACGCGCGACGACGAACTTCGGACGAAGTTTAGCAATTTCTTTATGCAATTACGAAATCTCAATCCCGAGCTGTAATTTCATCGAACATGTCGACTGTAGATGATTTGCAACGTGAACAAAATTCATCTCGAGATCTAGGGTGATTACAAAACGATTTAAAACGTGATAGAATTAAAAATGGATTAAATTAATTCTAGTTGATATAAATTGCATAGATAATGATCAGAAAAGTCCAAGTGAATATTAACATTCATATATCTCAAATATAATAGTATATAATAGTACATTTGAATAGATATGCAGAGCAGCTCTAATTGTTACAAAGAGATTGAAGAATTCAAACACAAAAAAAGGTGCATAGATAGTCAAGAAAATTGAAAAATTATATTATACAATAAAGCAACATATAAATTCCTTTAATAATTAAAATGGCTATTATATTACTCTAGCATTAATAAATAATAAATTACAAGTTATAAATTTGGCGAACAAAATAAATTTCTGCATTTTATTTTAAAGAGTTTGTTCAAGTATCATCTATATAAAAATAACGGGTTATTTGGATTTTCTTGAAGAGTAATTACATTTTATGGAATGTATAGAACCGTTAAAATTCTTATATGCATTGCTTTTTTCCTGGTCTTTTTTTTATAATGTAGCAATTTTAACGTTTATCTGTTTTTGGATTTTATATGGATTTATATTACTAAAATTAAATTTTTCTTTAAAGCCTTTTATAAAATTGTGTGTGTGTGAATTCGATTTTACACATTTTTAAATTTTTGATATTGCATTAATAAATTATATTACAAAATTGTGTTACCTTTTCGATTTGAAAAAGACATCACAATTAGGAGCGTCAGTTAAGAGGAAAACACATTACAAATTTACAAGTAGTATGATAAATATAGCATGTGATTAGTAATATACCTATATACAGTTATTATCTTGAGTGATACTCTGCCATTTTTTCACTACTGAAATTCAAACTGGATTTGAACAGAACTGTCGTCTTCGAATAAGGACAAGCCAGCATCGGGCGGGTTTTCAGCGGAAAAAGCTAGCGTGGAAAACGTTTCCCTGGCGAGATCCGTGTCCGGTTGTGCAGCCGTTGCATAAATATGAGGGAGGTACGGAGCACGCGGCGACATGAAAATGCGATGAAGGACCCGCCGATGACAAGACAGGGGCGGTGAAAACGGGGTTGCGAGGGTGACGGTGAGATGTGGCGTCGGGAAACGAGCTCGAATTTCTCATCCGCGAAGGGTATGCGAATTTCCGCCGTGGCGAGAATTGAGCTAAACGGCCAGAATGATGTTAAAAGTCAGCTTTTGAAATTTAGACGTAGTTCCGAGTGTCACATTTTAACCCTTCGATCCGCTTCTGTTACGAGCGAAGGTAATGTTTAAATATTCCTTTTAATTCTAATGAGTAATGAAGAAGTATATAAGTATTGGTCGCTGTTTCTCTCGATAGCTATTTAAAAATTAGTAGGTATATTTTATAACTTTGTATTGAAAGAATTGTTTTTCTTATTAGCAAATCTATAGTAACAGGTGTGTGTAATCTTAAATAATATATATCTGTTATTAAAAAAACGGCTTAATATGTATAATTTTCTAACTTTTAGAATATTTAATGTTGCTTAATAACGAATGTTACTGAATTATGACGCATTTAATGATACATTTTGTACTTATTAATAAGTACAAAATGTATTTATTAATTAAATGTACTTATTAATTAATACATTTGAATAAATAACTTCAGTATTCGACTATATTAACCTGCTAGATTCAACATTCCATTGTGCATATAGCATTTTAAATTGTGAATTCGAGCTTTTGATGATAGTAATCTAGCGGGTTCGGTTGGAAACGACGGAACGAGAAAAATGCGATACGAAAACCGCAAAATGGAGTTGTGTGTCTGACAGTTTAAGAAATTGTACCGTATATAAAATCTCGGTCACATAATGAGAACGTTTCCGTAAATATGCAGCGGTCGCTATCAATATGTAATGTCGCCTCCGCTTCTCTCGGCGACCGAGAAATACAAAATTAAACGTAATGTACGTCTCCTCATAAATATCCGATATGACAGCTGTAGGAAAAATCGAAGTGAATAGGAAAGCAAGATTTATACATCACCAAAAACGATAGAAAGTATATATACCGGTTATATAAATATATATTTTTTATAAAATTTTATAATATTTTTATTTTATAATATTATTGCTTTTTATGCACTTGAATTAACTGGAAAACAGAAGTTTTTGAAGTTCTTCTGTATTTTAAAATTAAAAATTTTAATATTTTAAGTTGTGCTTTTTGAACTTTTTAAATATCAATGCATGGTTATCAAATGAATTGCATCTGTATGTGAAAAAAATCTTTTAGAAAAAAATAGGTGATTAAATTTTTTATATCTATTTTATATACAGATACTTTTAAAAAGATTTCGACTTTACATAAAGTGTCAGGGGAGTCGGACATTGCTTTTAGCGCGAGCCATTTTGAAGATCAATAGCGGAAGTTCCCCACTTGTATTCAACCGGTTAAAAGAGCGAATGGCATTTTCCATTATGAGTTTGGCATTATACCGAAATGAGTTTATGAGTATCATGAACTTACGTTTCAATAACAGTAACTTCTTAAATTATCAGCGCGTGCACGAAAATACAGCGACGCTGCGGCATCGTTAAAACGAAAGGGGAGCTCCGGGACGAGTTCCGGACGGAGAGAAACCCGTTTTCATTCCACCCGCCCTCCTCCACCCTCGCGTCCTTTGAAGACACTCGTACGGCGGCTCGAAAAAAATATCAGTTGGAGATCCTGGAGTTGTTAATCATTCATCTCATAGTCGTAAATTTGCATATTGTACAAATTTGACGCAGAAAGACGTATTCCATTTCAACAAAAAATCATATGCTTAATTTTATTTTGACGTAAACGTTATTTTATGACATAACGTATATTCTTTTTTATTTTTAAAGATTTATATTTTTATCTCAAAGATAGTCAGATAGATATTTATTTTATAATAAATGCATGCATGCTTCCAAGAAAAGTATACATATAAATAATTATTCATCAGAAATTAATGTATTAAATTTTAAAATATCTTTTACGTGAACGTGCGCATTGCACATCTATTTATACCTACTTTTTCATTTATTTTTTCATGATAACTATTCCATGTTATATTTCAAGATTTTTACGAATAAAATTTTTTTAAAATCAACTAGATTTCCTAAATTAATTTTTTTCCGGTTAGATAAGGTATAATGGAATAAAAATACGGTCTTTTACGTAAAGATCGCATGAAGCGAAGGGTTAGAACGTAAGCGGAATGAAATTCGCAGATTACTTCGCCGCAGCTCACCTAACCGAGAGATATCATTTGCTCTCTCAAATATTTGGACATTCTTGCTGGATCTCGTCTTTTCGCTCGGCCGCGTTTTCGACCTCGTCACTTCTTTTTTCGGCGCGCATCCCATACGGGGGATCGGCGAGAAAAAAGGAGAGGCATGTGGAATAAGGGGGCGAGTATGGACCTCTCTTGCACTTTAGCCCGATTAAATAGTACGGTCCTGGCTGGGCGGTTGGTAATTACGCAAAGTGGTCGGCGGTCTCTAGTTACTTCGCGTTTTCCGGCGAACTCCACTTCCGCCGTCGTCGTTGCCGCTCCTGCCGACCCTCGTGATTTCTCGACGAGGAAAAACGAAATTTCAACCATCCTGCACTCATTATCCCTCGGTTTTGCCATACTGCTGTCAACGATCCATATCAATCCGTGCTTTTCACTCGAAAAGTAAAGAAATGTCTGCAATGTAATATCGGAGCACATCGATTTTTTTACCATTGAAAAAATGTTGTTAATAAAATATTTATTACTGCGGTATTCTACACAGTGCCAGTGTTTGTTTTAATCAAATTTAGAACATGTGAGTTTCAATAAATTGAAAAATGTACGTTAACAATAGCAACAAATAGCAGCGGATTCGTGTAATTTTATATAGTTTGAAAAAATAGAGAATTACGTTAAATTATATAAATGTACGAATTATTGTCTTAGCAAATAGGTTTTTTAACTAGTTAAAATATTAATAAATGCTATCGAAAATACTTTAAGAGAAAAAAAATACTTAAATCGAAAATTATGATAAATCAATAATGTAAAATTTTGAATTACTAGACACTACAGACGCGCGCTACGCGCGCGCTATTTATCTTTAACATTTCACTATTAACCCTATTATACACAACTGTCAAAATATACAATGACAGCTGCAAATGAAGTAAGCGCAGCAAGAAAACCAATCGGCATCGCGGAAAAGCGGCAACAATAAACTTCACATCTCCTTTTTAGAAAAGGACAATTGCTTTAATATTTTTTTATTTCCTCTTTATTATAACAACAATCATATAAGAAAACATGATTGAGAATATTTTCTGATGAAGAATCGGCTGTGCTCTATTCGCGCCACATATCCGAGGTATACATATAATAAAATCTAGATAAAATCGAAACCCGGACAGGCATAATAGAATCGTGGTGAGGGCAATATTCGCGAAATATTGTATTTAGCGAGCGGAATTCGCGGTGGGAAACGCGGATCGCGTAACGCCGAGTGGACGGAATAGGATTGGATGTGTGCATCGGGACGAATACGCGGCCGGTTCGATCCGCCTCGATCGATGTAATATATATATCTATCTTTGTGGTTTTGCGCGGGTTTGCGGTTTCGATTTGCGATCGGCAAATGGAATCACGCGTTCTCCCCTCCGCGGCGCGGCGTTGAGTCTCGTACATTATAATCGAGCGACTGATTCGCACTCGCGTGAATACGAAGTCTCTCGTCTTTCGCTTGCTCGGACGGGTCTCGCGCGACGCCGACTCGGGAGTCGGGACCGACGTAAAAACTACGTCGCGGCAGGAAGCCGAAGTAATCAAATCAATTTCAACGTGAATTTGCCTGCTTCTTGTCTGCTTCCCCGCAGTCCCTCGCATTTAACAATGTTATTTCGCTCGCGAATTTGCGCGGGGCAAGGGAAACGCGGGAGCGCTCCTCTTGCTTCTTGCCTGCATGAGGTACGAGCGCAAAACACACAAATAGAGGAGCGAGAACGACCATTTTAATCGCGTCGGATTCCATCGAACTGCGGCGGTTTATCGGCGATTTTCTCTATATTTCACTACTTCGCTGTACTTTTTACGACTTGTTGAAACATCGATCGGCATCAGTGGTTAGACGCTTTCAGATCTTGCAGATTGAAATATATTATGTACTTCAATAAATTCGTACACACTGCCAGTTTTTTTAAATTCTCAATTACTTATAAAAGTGATTCGAGTTATAATACAAGTATTAATAAGAAAATTATAAAATTATTAAAAATGCTATTTTTATTTTAATTATATAGGAAAAATGCTAAATGTGTGTAATTATTATACTGGCTGTCACAATTTATTTGTGAGGGAAAGTTTATTGAACTACGAGACTAAGTACGTCAAAATGTTTCGTTTTTTGCACAATAAAAGAAAGTCTAATCAGACTTGAGCGTATCGTGTGACCTAATAAATATGCAACGCGATTCTTCTCGTGCCTGTTTCTTGTCGCGCGCACTGTCGAGGGATTGACATGTAAATCATGCTGAGCCTTTTTACCGGCCATCGTCGGACATCATTAAGTTCCTGCACCCCCGGGGGCGGCGGGCACGTAGAGGCAGCCGGACAACGAGCAATAAACGTCTTGAGCACACGGTATAAATAATCATTGATACGACGACAGCCCACTCGTAATTAAACGAGATGGTGATCGATGTACTGAAAACCGTAAAATACGGAAATTTATATCTCGTAGCGAGGCATAAAACCGAGCGAAAAGAAGTCCGAAGATAGCGCATCTCTGGGCACTGCGTTTTGGATTGATATCATCGCAACGTCCATATATATTTTGCCATGGATGTTAAAAAAATTAATTTGCCAAAGTTGAAATGTATAAGCGTTATAAATTGCAAATTTATTTATGATTTGACGTATTTATTTTTACGATGTAATGTATATGTATTTATTTTTACAATAATATCTGATACAATAATTTGCTACCTAAAAATTAATATTTTTAATTTTACTGTGAGAATGTCTATTATACACCGAGTTTGATGTTGCATTTAATATTTGTTTTTCTTTTATGTCTACGTAATTTTTTTTATTAATACGGTAATTTTTTATAGTTAAATATAATGTCAACTTAGGTTGTAATTTATCAGTTAAAAAAAAAAGTGTCTATATGAAATCGTAATTTTAATACTAGATATACTTTTTACTTCATACATAATAAACCATAATAAATCGATATTAATCATGCATAACACATATAGATAATAAATACATAATAAATCGATAATAATCGGAGACTTTTTCACGTCGATTGATTTTCTCGTTAGTAACAATAATACTACTAACAATACAGTCTTCAATATCTGCCTATCATTCGGGAAATTCTCTATTATGAGTGTGTTGGGTTTACCAATTTTTGTTATTTATAAGTACTTATTCAGATACGCGTAGAAACAGTTTTGGCCCACCTTTTTTTCTGTTTCTCTTCGTTTCCCGTTCCTCGCGGCGCGTTTAATCGGCCCAGGCGAAAGCCCATTACATCGGATGGCTTTGTCACGCCGGTGGCATACTCTGTCGGAGAATTAATAACCCCGCTACACTCACGACGTGTATGTACATACACCTCCCGCCCCGCGTGCCGCCACTCGAAACACTTCGGCCGAATTACAATATTTGTTCGACACGATTCGATACGCGCGTTTCTGTCGTATCTTATCTCCGATCTAACGTCGCACCCTCGACGCGCGCGCGAGATGCAGGGACGAATGAGAAAGGAAAAAAAGCAGTTTGAAGGCGCAATACAGTATACCGCCGACGCGGATGCCTCGAGGCAATCGGTCCTCCCCTTTTTAGCTTTTTTAGTCGTCAAAGAATGTGACTTATTTTAATCCCATGTGCTAATACGAATATGTGAGCGAAATTAAAGTATCTAACTTGTCAGGGCAATACAGATTATTAGTATTTCTACTTTTACAAATGTCAAGAAGGTTGAGTTCAGTTTGTTTGCTTGTTCGCAACGTTGGATGTGTTTCGTTCTTCCTCTATTTCATTATACATTAACAATTTTTATAACATTTGTCATATGATTGATATGATCTTGAGTAATAATGATCCATTTCGTTAATTGACTAATTTTATATTCTGCGCACACGCTCAATGATAAAACAACTTGAAAGAGAAATGCGGAAGGGTTGAAAAAGACATCTGTCTATATATTTCTCGTGGAAAGGATTGCGGAGCGAATTGAAATGAAGAGATCAAAACAGGGGAGGCGAGAAACTCGGAATCGGCTGCTCGATCTCCGGTCTGGCAGGATAATAAAAAACGACGGTAGAGAGGAGGGTGAAAGACGAACGCGAACGTGGGGAGTCTCGCGGGTGGAGCTATCCATTAAAGGCACTCGCGGCCACCGGCATCCCCCATTTTTCAAGACTCTGTTGAAAGGGGGATTTGCCGCCTTCCCTGTTTCGAGCGTCGCTCGCGAGATATCGGCAGTACGCAATCAAGAGATTAATATGGAAGCGTAATCGCGCGATGGACTTCGTATAGAACGATAATAGTTCGCCGCGGAAAGAACGTTATCCGAATACTATAAGTACAACTGCGCGGCCATTGCCAGCGCAGTAATAACGTATAGTTCTATTTTTCCGTTACTTTCTTACAAGTCCCTTTCGTACATGCGCGCACATGCATCGGTGCTTCTTCCCGGCCTTCAACGGTGTATTGACCCGCAGCGAATAGGAGCACGAGGTTCGCAGATTATTGTTACCCGAAATACGAGCCTGTAGTTTGTCGCTCGGAGGGAGAAGAGGATAAGAAGACCCGCGGGCCCGTAAATAATCGCTTCCGATCGGTAAATAATTCGGGCATCACGCAACGTTGGCACTTTAATCCTTTCAAATTTTTATGTTATAGAAAGTTAGGAGAGTTCACGTGTCTTCCGTCTATCAAAAGATTTGTCAAATAATTCAAAATTTATTTAATCCAGAATAAATCGCATATAATGCAAAAATATAGCGAAAATTAGGCACTTAAACCAAGTGTTGTAAAAAATCTTCTTAACAATTGAAACTTGGACTCAAAGACTGTGCGGGGCGAACGTCCACAATGAAATAATACCAGGTTTCATCTTGGTCCCCCCTTTGAATATTATCGGAAGACATTACAGAAACGCGCCCTTTGCTGATAATAAATTCCCGCTCGGTTGGCGGAATTAATCGAGTCCGAGGTACGGGGCCTGCTGGATCAAGAGGTTTTCTTATTCGCGCGATACCGTCGATTCGCCTCGAGCGAATGGCTGTCGGTTCTGCCAAATTTAAGGGCTCCGGCGATCCGGCGCCAATGCACGTTTAAATTGATGGCTTCACGGTCCCTTGCATTTCGCGCTTAGGTACTTCATGTCTTCCCCTCTCCCGCACGAACGAAGCCTACCCTCCCCGTTCACGAGGGAGGCGCGATCTGGAGCTTTATCCTATTAATCAATGCGCATAAATTGTTTTAAGGGAATCGTTACCGCGCCATTCGGACACGCCGTACGACGTTGTTGCCGGGGTTAATGTCGCGCGCAGAATGAGGGACGAAAATCGAAGCGGCGAACCGGAATCATTAGATGTAACAGGAAATATATAGACGGCGTCTCTCTCGGGCCGAGATTTATTGGCCTGGGAAGTGGGAATTCCGCAGCTGCACTTGCCTATTTATTCCCGCCAAAACGGCCTGATCCGCAAGACTTTGTTTTGTGACGAACCCGACACGATTTGAGCTTGATTTACATGTGTATTTTGACAGGATTAAACCTTTGAGATGCAAGCGGTATATCGTGCTTCTCAAGTACGAAATTGAAAAATTTCAACCTATTCTTCTTGTTTCATTTTGTTCACGAAATGCAGCTAATTAATTATATATAGTTCACGCGACGCAAGCGGAAAGAAGATAGGAATAGATGTGGGTGCGTACTGACACACAGAAACAGGCGTAACGCAACACTTTATTTAACAGCCGAAATATAACAATGGATAAAGAAATGGCAAGAGTGCATGTCCAGGCTCGAATTCATGAAAGTTACATTTTTTTAATGACCAACGACTTTTCCGTAAGAAAGTTCCTGAATTTTTTATAACGCGCGAAGAATAAAGAATATGTCAAAGACCGGCTCTTGGCAACAGCGAGCGGAAACAACAGATCAATAGGCTTCGCGGAACTGTTGTGACTAAGTTTTTTCATGTATTATGTTAGCGAGATAGCGGCTTACGTTTGGTCCCGTCTTGATTGCGTTCGAAATCGACACGCGTTTAAACATTGATTACCGAGGAGGCTTTGCCGAAGAAGCTCCGATAACGGTTCAAGTTCGTTATGATGTACAAACAGAGAGAAGAGAATTGATAAGAATGTCGCGTTGCCTGTGATGAGTCAAACGCTATTTGTGTAGCTATCATAATCTCGAATATAGTTGCAAAGTAAAACCATTTGAATTATTCTAAATACTTTGGAACTTAAATGCAAAAATACAAATTTTGTACAACGGATTAAAGGAACTATATCTTTTTAGAGCACATATTTTTTAATTACTCATCGCAAGCGAAATAAGGTTGAGGACGATCGTTCATTAGAAACGTTCAGTTGATAACGAAAATGGGTTCAGTAACTGATACATAAACCTGAGAAATAAACGATTATTTGCGGTTTAATGATTTTGCGTTTATTTCTGATAAATAATTTCGGCGCGTTGTGGTGGAAAGAGAGAGAGAGAGAGAGAGAGAGAGAGAGAGAGAGAGAGAGAGAGGCAGCGGTGAGCCTTTCATCATAGAATTCGCTCGTGATGCGAGAGAGCTCATTACACACCGGACGATTTAATTTGGAGTTGAAACGCTGGTCTGCTGATATTAATATCAAACGATTATCTCGCTCGATTATTGTTATCGTCGTGCGATTAGCGGGTGGATTTATGCGCGCGCATCCGCTCGTACAAGTTAATAACGCCAGTTATTCCGCCCCGATATAACAAATATTTATTATATTATCAGAACGATACTATAGTAAAGTAATTTCAGCCGCTCCAGATTCAACAAAGAGGTCTACTAAAGCTTATATTTCCAATCTTTTAATTCTTTATCTCTATGTAGCTTTGTTTAAAAAGTAAAAGCCAGGATAAACTAGAGTCAAGTAAGAGTTTAAAGCATATCACAAAGATTAGAAGGACATTATTATGTATAAAAATCCAAAGGCGTTATTGAATTAGTAAAGTTTTAAATGCCCAATGGAGAGAATTCTCTTTGAGCAACCGAAACTTTAAGTTGGAAATGCGAGGAAAAATAGCGATGGTTGGTTGGATTCAATCACGGCGATCGATTAAAACCATTCTCCCACGCAATCGCCTTAGTTAAAGAAACTCCCTCGAAAGAAATCCGTCTTTGCTTTAAAGCTTTCCTCTTGTTCTCTCTTTCTCGTTCTATGTAGCTATCATCCTTCTTTTTTTCTCTCTCGCACGTTATTATCATCTCTGAGTCAAACGGGAGGGAGTGTGACAAAATAAGAGCAGAAATAAGAAAAGAGAAAAGCGAGCAGAAGGTAAATAAGGAGAAAATAATTCGAAGACGACGCCCTCCTAGGTTGACGTTTCTACAGAAAGCGTGAGAGGGACAAACGCGGAAGTGACTTGGAGGTGGCTTAACTCGCGTTATTCTCGTTGCAGTTGAAGCAAACGACTACTTGCATCATTGGAGACACCTCCCTTCTTTTTCTTTTCCTATTTTTTTTTTTCTGATTTCTATGCACTGCGGTCGACTTCCGGTGACTGCGGAAATTTTATAGGACCGGATTGGGATACTGGCATAAACGGGTGAACTTACCAACTACTAGAGTTTACATTGATTTTTATATTTCATTCTTTCTTTTTTTTTTAAATTATAAAATTACGTTTGTTTACTCACCGCACTTGAAGCACGTTTTGTGCCATTTCAACCCACCGGCAACCCGCTCTTCTGCAGCGTAAACAGAATTGCCACATTTAGGGCATTTTGGATGTTCCACGGGCTTGAAAGGCATTTTTTTATTTACAGAATATTTTCTAATAATTGTCTATTCAAAAATCAACATATTAAGGATTTAAATAACTAAAATCAATAATAATAAGAGAAGTAACTAAAATTAATTTAATTTTTTATTTAATCTCTAAATGCGAAACACGGTTTGTGATAAAATTTAATTATAGAACAGATGTGATTAAAGATTAATTGATAATTAAGTAATATTAATTAATATGTGTTATTTAATTTCTATGTTTTATTTTTCTGAGTTCTTTAAAAGTTTTATCTATATTTCAGCGGAGGAATTTAAAAATGTTCGATTCTGAAATAATAATTCGAAAAGGTGAATGAATAAATCGCATTTTATCTCGTTTTTTTTCCTTCTATATACTCTTCCAGATTTATCAGTGATACCGCCCACCACCCTCGCGCATCATGTACGCCGTAATAACGAATAATGCGGGGCAGTTAGACGGGCCCCGACCCCGCTAGTCCTTAAGTGAAAAGTGAGCCCTCGTTTCGTGAAGCACCCCTAAGCCGGGATCGTGCACGCGGGACACGCAGTGGGGATCAAGTCTTCCGAAGGGGGCGAATAATATAATCGTTACCCGCGGCGTTCGCGTAATTTTTCTTTTTATAGCATGGATCGCGATGCGTCTTCCCTCGGCGTCGATGACATCCGCTATTTGATAGCGATTTAGTCCCTTTTGTCGCGAATTGAAAATTGTTACTTTCATAAAATATTATATATTTTTGCTGTGAGATGATTTTTGGCTGTCGTAAATATATAGAGAGTCCATATATTGTATTTCCAGGATAAGCATTGCAAATTTGTGCATAATATGCATATTATTGACCTTTTAAATTTTTGAAAATATTGTTACAAGAAGATTACACTTTTAAATTTTCATTGTTTTCGATTTTGCCGAAAGTGATAATGCTAAAATTTGAAATAATAAATAATCATATACATATATATATATATATATATATATATATATATATATATATGTATACTACATACTTTTAAAGTCATTATGTATAATTAATTCTACACTGATTGAAAACTATTTATTTTTTATCATGAAGTCTTTTTAAAATAATTTCCTTATATTTTTTATATTGCCACACACGACGTAATGCTGCATCGCTTGCGATCCATATATCATGTCGCTGATGATAAAATCGATGTTAGCAGGAAGACGGTTTATGTCTCGACATTTCAAGCGAAAGTATGTTACTTATTACTGGCTGACGTTTCTATCATGAGATATAAGCTAACTTGCTTATAACTCCATTACTTATTACACTCGGTACTCTTGCGAGATCAATAAAGAGCTAAGAGCAGAGAGAAAAAAGCTATATTTGTGGTCGTATAATATCACTCATTCGATAACCTATGCACTTCATTACACTTAAGTGCATTGCGCGTCACATTCATGGTAAGATCACATTTATTATTAGTCGGGCACACAACATTGACAGCTCTAATTTTGTTTCCTTGCGAGACAAAATTATATTTGAAAATTATGTATCATTTTTTTGTTTATCTCTCAATCCTCTTTAATTTTCTTTATGATGTTATGCAATAACGTTTCATATTTTTAATAGTATAAAGACACAGTTTTTGTTAAAGATATACTATACTGTAATACATACAGTGTACGTACATGTTTAAGAAGCACTATACTTACTTGTACATTGTTTCATGATAATTTGTACATGTCTTTCCTGAAAAATATATTACAGAATATTGAAGCAATTTTTGCCCAAAATATGCCCTTTTGCATTACATAAATTAACGTTAATCGCTTCGTTAATGGAAGCTGTAACGCAAAAGAGTTGCAGAGCCTGCCCGCAGGCATCTGTGTCGTTCACTATCTTTTGGCAGCCGCGTTCCTTCGTCCACCTTCTTCCTTAAGGCCAGGCCGATGGCTGGCCCGGCCTCCCGGTTCCTTTGAAATTATAGGCGCTTTACGGTACTTGCTCATAATCATTTCATGCTTCGCCGAAGCATCGACTCCAGAACGAAGCTCGACCTCCGCTCTGCACGAAATACCGTGGAGGTTATTTACACGGTAAATACGCGCCTCGCGAATGAATCAAGACTAATTTGACAGTTTTCTAATTTTGCTCCGCACGTCTTGGAAGAGATGCCTGCTTTTTTGCGCAATTTTAATTTGAACTCCTTGTGTCCGAAGTTTAATGGAGAATGAAGTACTGTCCTTGTCCCGTTATCGTCAATTCGCGTTATAGGTAAATTTCTATATATGAATTAAATTTATTTCACTGATTTTTTGTTTCATGATTTTTAATAAACGACGTTGTATTTGTATGATATATTGAGATATCAAATTTCAAATGATTTATTTGGAATTATTCGGTCGTATTATAACGAAGCAAATTTTATTGCGGGTACGCAATATAATGATTATTTAATTTATTATATATATAATATATTATAATTATTATAATAATTATTAATTTTATAATGATACAATAATGCATGGTAATTATCCGTTATATAATAATTCTATCATGAGTTTGCTTTGACAAGTATAATCGTCTTAAATTTTATGACATATATTGCGGTGATGGCTCTTAAGTCGATTGAAAGCTCATGTCATACGCGTAACGCGGATATGTCTTCTATATAGGACGCAAGAAAGCAATAAAAGTCTTTACCACATCACGTTTGATAAATTCATCTATATGTCACGCTTGAAATAACGTCCAATTTCAAATAGGTATTACAGGATTCTAGCAAGTGTCTCCGTTCTCAAAGTCGAAGATATCGAATTTGCATTTTTTGCATTTGCATTTTCTTTTCTCCGTAGGTAATGAATTTGCATTTTCCAGACGAATCGTGGAAATTGCGCGATTCTCGCAGCGATGACTATATTTCGTCTCCGGTTCTGATATTACACATGCATGAAACTCTTATCGATGCAGATCAGTTATTTCCCGGTTTTTCTAATAATAAAATTTTTCCAAAGTAGGAATATATATTTATTCAAATTAATGTGGAACGGTTTTTACTGATTCGTTATTCTATCAATGACCAATTCTGTTCATTTATTTGAAAAATATTTTCTTGAACATCGATGTATGATCACTTTCACAATCAGCACTAATTATAGTTGTTACTATAATACTTCACGATAAAGACAGTGTTTCCTCGTTATTATACATTTATATCGAGAACGCTTTGTATGAAACTAGATTGAAGCTATTCACATTAGTGACAATTATTGAATGTCCTTTAAATTATATTCTTAATTCAGATTGGTTAATATTCCATAACTATTAATGCACTTATTCATAGGTATACGAATCTTTAACCTAGCAAAAATAAAACACCAAGATCAAATTGAAAGCTGCTCGGATATTATTCGGCTCCTATTCAGGTTACTAGAGTCTGATATCGGCTGCTGAAATTTTCAAAGCACTCTGTGTCAGTTTCACATCGCGTCGCGTCGCGTCGAGGATGTCTGCTCGCGATGAACTCCGGCAGAAGCAAGACAGAGCCGAGGATAAAGCGCAAGAAAGGTCGAAGAGAAAGAGAGGGAGAGAGAAAGAAAGAGAGAGGGAGAGAGAGAGAGAGAGAGAGAGAGAAGTGCAGCGATATTCGAGTGGCACGGGGAAGCGACACGACGGAATTTCAGAAATTGCGCCCGACATTTTCGCATGCAGTATATGTGTATATATAGCCAACCGAGCGACAGTTTCCTTCTGCTTATCCTCTACGATCTTCTTCTCTTCATCTTCATCCTTATCCATTTCTTGTATACTCCTTCCTCCTTTCAAACTTTTGCGATTGAAACAGAGGGATGTACCGGCGAGATATTCGGAAATCGGCGATTCCGTTGAAGACATCTCGATGTTGCGATAGCGATTTCGAGTTTGAGTGAGTTAGCGTAAGACTGAACGCGTAAACCTTTACACTGCAAATTCAAGTGTATTATTTTAACTGAGGCTTTTACACATTTTTTGCCGATTTAAATGACGTCATTTAACACGATTGAACGCATTAATACGATTAAACGTATATTAATTTATAACATTAACAAAACATATGTAAAATGAGCTTCAGTCAAATGTGTCATTTTTGAACGTTTATGCGTGTAGAAATAACACACTTGGATTTACAGTGTATAATATACCTATAATCGTGAATTACGCAAAATTTTTAAATATTGGCACGTTTCAGATAATATTATATAATTTTCAGTTTAAATTTCTGATGAGTACTAGACAAAATATTCAGTTATTCACAATACTGTTTCAAGGATTAAAACGCCTTAGAGACTCTTGGAACGCCCGCGCCGTTCGCGTCCTCGAACCAGATTCGCGGTGGATTTTCCGCGGAGAGAATTGCGAGTTAATTTCCCGTGCGGTCGCCTCCAGCTCATAACATCGGCTCGTTGTCGTCGTCAATTATTTTTAATTGCGCGCCGATCGGGGCTCCAGGCTTTGCGCGGCGTGCATTAAAATGCGCTTGGGTGTAAAATTGAAGCTCGCGAGGTCGCGGTCGCGGTACACTGTATCTCCGTCGACGCGATAATGTGATTTTCAACAAATAATTTTGATTCTCCCCTGCTCATTGTACGTATAGCGCTCTCACAACCGCCCAATTCGTTGCGAGCATTATTTTGCGCGGGGGGTCATCAATGATGGACGAGTTCGTGCTTGAAATCATTGCGAAACGAGAGATTGCAGGGGATGGCCGGAGGGATGAAGGGGAGACGAGTGATTGGAAAGGGGAGAGGCGGCCGGCAGGTGCGTGGCTGTTCAATATTCATCGGCGAGAGGCGTCGAAATGATTTTAAGTGCCTGCAGAAATTGCCGCGGCACCGGCGTTTTCTGATAATCTGCATTATTTCGATCGCTTTGATCGCCGCTGCTTTAATAATATGTAGATTTATGTTTTCATCCGGACGGCCGTAACGGCGGCAACGGCAATGGCAACGGCAACGGCGGCGGCGGCGGCGGCGGCGCGTCACTTCTCCCGTTCTGACACAGTCCGACGGGATGTGGAAATTATTATTGAATTATTTATTACATTTTAAGTAGCGGCAGAACGCGTCCTTCGTTTACTGAAACTTTACGTGAAGAACAGTGTTAAATGTAAAATAAATTTCATCGCTATAATTACGTTCGTCAGGGTGTTAGTAATGCGATTAAATGGTAGAAAATTACTTCCGTCATCTTATATCACTATATTTTAAGGATCCTAAAGTAATGCTGAAAGTACTGTGAAGTGCCATAAGCAGCATCTTCATTAAAGAAATTTAAGGAAATTTGGAAAGTCGTTAAAAGGATTATAAAAGATGGAAATTATATTTTGGGTCCGCTTGTAGTGGTTCTATTTCAAGTGAAATCTCTTTCAACTCAGGAGCAAAATGTTTAGAATTTACTTACTGAAAATTAGGGAAAATTTTTTCGCAGCATTTATTCGGGAAAAACATATTGAATTTGTATAATATCGAATATAATTCTCGGTCATGGAAATTTGATGTTTTTCAAAATTATCTCTTTCATGATGAAAAAGAAAAAAAATATATATTTTTTTTAAATACATCTTGCATTTTCATATTTCGCGTATTTTGAAATTTTTAATAAAAAATATCACGACAAAAATGTAAAAATTTTGAAACAAAAACTCTAGTTGAAAAATGACGTTACGAAAATATTATATTTTAAAAATTAGCTATTTTTCAATACTCTCCAAAAGTATTTCACAAGCAAGTCGCTTCAATAGGTATTTTATTCCAGAAAATAGTTTGCTCTTTTTTTTATCATATCTTTTTGGTGTACTATTTTGGTGCCAACTATGCAACGACATGCACTTCGCTGCACTCGAAGGTATTCTTTTCCAGAGAACGACTCGAGAACTAAATGTGACGATAGTTCGGCTCGATAAAAGCGGTTTCCAAGAACTTCCGAAGGTACACCGCGAAATACGTCGTTGGGAATTCCTTCCAAGCGCTCGATTACCGATCTGAAAAATCCGCGGCGGAATAGTACTAAAGGCAAAAAAACAAGATATAGTCGCCAGGAGATTACTACTCGCTCGATTGTGTCGAGCGCGTACATCCTCTTCTGCTTCTAACTCTCCCTTTTCTCTCCCTTCCCTTTTTAATAAATGATCTTTCTCTCTTCGACCGCGCCGACCTCAGAGATGGGAATCGCGTTGTCATCGAACTTATCGCGATTATCAGTGTACGGCATATATCGGCACACGCATGCACATCGTCGTATGCAGTGTCGCCGGTACGGTGCAAGGAAGGAAAGGGAGGGTAACATTGATGAAAGGAGAATAGCGCATCGCAGATTCTATTCGCGCGATGAACGCGCGGATACGAGGTTAGAGAAGATAGCATCGTCGGATTAATTATGCGTAATGCATGGGACGTACGCGAGGATGCGTTTGTACGTTGCACCAACGAGAGAGGGGTATGGAGGGGACAGTCAGCGCATTCAATTATCGTCGTTACGCCGGGAGTTTACAGATGTTTCGACGATAATCGCGTTGCTATGCGGCTTCCACGTTCATCGTATTAAGTGTTGAATGCCGGCGGCATCAAGAAGGAACGAGGAAGACGAAGCGAGAGGGTGAAAAGGAAACACGGGGAGAGAGGGAGCGGGATTTAATTAGACTCGTTGGAAAAATTAACGCGGTCCGCTCGAAACGAACTGGCAGCACTTCAGATATCCCCGTGTCGCTGTTGTTCTTCCGCGACCGCGGAAATGCACCGCTGCAATCCGGCCGATGCAATCTGCGGAGTGGTCCGCCGTGATGCACGCGGCAGTTGCGGCTCGATGAACTTCCCTTATTCTCGGTCATAATCGAGACGATTACTCGTTGGCTCGCAATGTGCTTACTCCTACGAATTTTATTTCAAGAGATTTTGACAGGATTTTTTAATCTCATGTAACATGAGATTTAAAATTTGTATTAAAAAGGTACTACTGAATTCTTTTTTCAATGTGTTGAATTACAAGAGGCATGTGGTGATATTACAATAAAAAATGTATTTTACCCAAGATTTAACACATTTGCGACGCCCGCGAAAATGCACAATTTCACGCGCAATCCACACGAGTCACCTGCTATCCCCCTTCGGCGGCGACATGACGCGACTCTTGTTCTTTTTCTTCGCAATTCCGCATGGTCTTTTTTTTGTCGACAAGCTGATAGGTCGACGGGGCGCACGCGCGACGCCGCAGGAAAAATCGAGCGAGCATCGCCGGTAAACACTATAAATCAGCTTAATCCGCGCGTGGAGCGAAGCGAAGGGGTTGGGATGTGTGTGCGTCCGCGTGAATGTAGGTTAACGAAGGCGAAAAAGGAAAACAATTTTGGTGTCAGCGTTTCGAAATTTGCAAACCGCGCGAACACGACGCGATCCTATCGAATAAAAACAACGTGCGTTGCAACGGGTGAAACAAGACGAATTAGAGTGGGTGCAGATCCCAAGAACTACAAGGCATACGCGTAACGTTTAAAAAAATAACAAAATATGACATAATCAAATGGGTTGTTTGGATTTATCTGCCTCTTTCTTTATATTAGTATGATAATCTAAACATAAAGAAATTCAACTTTTAATTTTTATAAAAAAATAAGAATGATTATTGCATCATTGTCAGGAAATAATATCCGTTTTATATACACACGACATGCAAGTTTTATCGACTACAATCTAACCAAATACTTATCTATTCAACATATATCTATCTATACTTTAATCTAATTTATGATGTGATGCACTGCATGTATCTTGGGTTGAATCTGCTCTCGTTGGTCGCGAACGTTGCGATTTCCACGTAATCGCGATCGTAAGTCGACGCGCGTCTCCGCGCAAAACAAAAAAATTAAAAAAAGAAGAACAGAAAAGAAAAAGGGCGCAAGAATGGTCGTCCAGTAAAGTGTGCGATTTACGTAAACTCAATAATAACGCGGCGACGTCCGATCTTGGCATACCGAACGTATGTGTTCTCGGAAATCGCGATGCACTCCGGGGTGAGCGTATATACAGTTATTGGCGCGAAATGCAAGAGGACCCATCGGGGAGCAGCACGCCCCAGTGCGCACAGAGCGTGATCGTTTCTTTCTCTGCTTTCAGGCGTAGTCGGAGCTCGGAACCTCACGATGGAGTGCCGCAAGGGTCGACGGAAAGGAGGAGCTCCGATCCTCGGCAGTCTGCTACTTGCGTGGCTTTTAACCAACGGCTGCGCCGTCGTCGCGCGAAATATAGGTGAGTGCGAGAAAGTATTTACGATTTCGGTCCCGCGGTTCCTTGCCGCGGGTAGCCCTCCACCCCGACAGCCCCCCCTCTTGATCTTTGCGCCAATTAAGGGGCCAGCTACAACGCGCGCGGATATTTACGCGCGGCACATCCCGTAGAACCTTTCACGAAGTTGCGACTCGCCGCAGGCAGAAGCCAGTTTTGTACCCCGCCTTCTACGTGTTTTCTTTAACTTCGCAGTGAGCACATTTTAAATTGTCACACCGGTGAGCACAACCGTTGTGCAAGATTGTCCTGCCTGGCTGGTTTTACTTCGGAAAATTGTAATGGCGAATAAAATGTTTTTCAAAAAATTCTTTGTTTGAAAGTAAACATTCTTTATATATACACATATGCATATATAATTTGAATAAGACATTAATTGATAAATAAGAAATTATTAATTACCAATTAATAAAAATCGGGAGTACGGTTATAAACTCTTTTTTTTACCGCAAAAGAAAAAAATATAGAAATTGTGCACAAGTGTTGGATCATTTTGCATCATTCATCAGGTGAATTATTCAAAATCTGATTTAAAAAATCTTTATTTGATCCGAGTCGTCTATTTCAGTCGCATTTTTAAAAAACTTAATTATGTGACGTAACTTGCGCCGGACTCGAGCGTGTATATTCTCCTATAAATTTTAAACGGGGTACAAAAATCGCCCTCGAAAAGGTTAGTAACGAGGGTGGAAGTGGCTGTGACGTGTACGCGCAGGAACGGAAGATCGTTGTTGCCGTAAACCCCGGAAAACCCCGCGAGATGGATGGGAGGTTTGGGCCGGCATGTTAAGTCCGGGAACATACCATAGCACGCTCGTAGAATTAAACCGTTCTCGTGCTAATTGATTTAGGAGACCCCGTCGGCATATGTGTGTAAGTGTATGTATGTCTGTGTGTTTTGCAATGCAGCACAGCTTCTTGGTAATCCCTCGGTAACAAGAATCTTTTATTCTTTTTTATAAGATACTTACAATTAGTCGATATCTTTCTCATAAATTGTGAGAAAATGTCATGTCGTATTCTTTGGAAAGTTATATCTTCTATTTTTTATATACTCGTAAACAATGATGAATACTTTAATGTGCATGTGTTTGAATACAGGTTGATTGATAATAGTTATTTGTGTAACAAGTGAGGTAGCCTTCGGCTCGTGCGTAAACTCCGCACCCGGGAATTTTCATCTTTACACACGGCTTACACTCCCTATTTTATGTTGCAAGTGCCTGGAAAGTGGTCTATCACGCACGCGCAGCGTGCGTAATGGGGCACATTCCATGCACGTGTTGCATAAACGTTTTTAGCCTAGTTAATATCCATATAGATACACAAATCAATCTTAGTTTGAAATGTACTTTTGACGTATAGACTGCGTAAAACGTATTTACTTTGTGAGTGAGCGCAGTAACGAATATTTTTTACAAAGTAGCGTGAGTTTTGCTATTTTGATGACAATGTCAAATGGATAGCACTTCTAAATTGCCCGATTTGTATATGAATTTCTTCGGCACGCATATTCTTATACTTTCAATCACGTCTACCTTTTTTTTGTGATTCTGTCACCGCTTACGTGGTGCACACGCGTGAAAGTAAAAGTTTCTTGAATGGCTTTTCGGGGTTTGAGTATTTCCGTCGAAAAGAATTCCGCTCAGACGCCGACGGGGCGTCTACAAATTTCTCTTGGGACTATTTCCGCGCTCGCATATTAGCCCGACTGCGAGCCTAGCTGCAATCTCCGACGACGTGTAACTGATCGCGGAAGTTGAAGAAAAACCCGCATTGCCGAGCTACTTCAGCCGGCGCGCGGCGCGGCCGAATGCGCGAGGGGTGTTATTTTCTGTTCATAAATCCAAGACTTTCCGACGAGAAAAAAAAATATCCGCGACGTTGTTCGCACGATGCGGTTAGGAAACTTATTGTTAGGTTTAATTTGAACCGTGGAACCAAATGAGAGTCTTTGGAATCACGTTGAGCGTAAACGTAATTCTTTTTACGAATATTTTATCGAAGAAAGATTAAACTTTTTTTTCAGCCAAATAAAATGACAAACGAAGTCGATACAATTAAAATATCGCAGTCGTTTCGGTAATTTTTATGAATATTTGTCGATTCACCATAATTAATTAAAGACCCTTCGTTATACTCTTATAATTAAGGTGTAATAATAAGCATGGTATCTTGGTCGGTGCGTCGCGCAAATGAAAGAAGGTGAGGAAATGAAAGAAAGAAAAGAAGAAAGGGCTGATGGCTAGCGCTCGATAGGGTTAGAATGTAGAGATTGAACGCGAACATTAACGAGTGGCGAAATTTCGAGAAGTAATTTCAGACCGACGTGTTCAAAGATGGGTCGCAGTTGAGACATGTAGGGATCAGAAGGGGAAAGATCGATGAAGATCTGGCGGGAGAAAGACGACATGTCCTCTCTATTCCTGTGCGATTATCATACACTTCGGTGCACCCAATTCATGCAGCTATCATCGCAGTTGCGTTTTCAGTGTTCTGCCTTCAATCCTTCCTTTCTATCTATTCCCTTTGCAGATATAGACATATGTGCACGCATACATGTGAATACATGCACGCATACGCGTGCAGGCACGCACGCGGGCCCGTGAGAGAATCGCAATAACAAGTGATAGATAAGTCAGAATCGCTCGCGTTGTGCAGCCGAGACTCAGAAGAGGCTTTTGTGTGCTCTCAAAAGTAGATAGATAGTTAGGATGTCGTGGATTCGATACCGTACTCGACTGCATTTTCATTCGAAATCGCGGAGACGCGGTATACGAGTCGAGTGACGGAGAATTGGCAGCGCTTATGTTGAATCAGGCTTTCACACTTGAGTGCGCATCTTTGGAAATAATTGCGATATGAGACGAGATGAGTACATCACAATAATACACTATTCATCATCGGGTTAATTTCTAATTATATATATAACTGTAAAATATATTAAGACACATTTAATAATTTTAAAATAATATTTATTTTTATCAGAATGTTGCGCCGAATTATTGACTAATGATTGATAGATATTTGACGGATGACAAATAAATGTAAAATGAGCATGAAATGTAAAGGAGATAAATTAATAAAATCAAATTAGTAAATTAAATGACATGATATCGCATTGACAAGATCATATTAATTTTATCACGAGAGAATATTGCAGAAGCCTTTAATATTGGAAGCTTGAGAGAAATAAAAACCGTCGGGGTAGAACTCACTCTTAATTACAAAAAATTAATTAAACATTTCTCAGGATGATTAATTATTGAAAAGTTCTCTTATATTTTACCATCTATTTCAGGAAATAAAGGCTGTCGTATTTTTTTGTATAGTTTAAAATTGCTTAAAAGAAGTGCATACCTGATGTTTTAAATTTCATGCGATTTCATGAGAAGTTAGGTGGCGTGTAAAAGTCCTGCTTGTATTCTTCCGCGTCTTTATTCGCCACGCCTTTCCTTTACATTTTAAGCAAGTATACGCGCATCATTTCAGTTATTCAGCAATTAGCTTTTTACTACTGCTCCGCTCGTCATAAAACCGAAAATGATTCCTCTTAGCGAGCGTATAAATATGCCGGCTCTTCGAAAAATTACATAAAACCTCGATAGCCACCACTTTGTAATCTATCCTGATGACCGTCGTAAAACGTTAGTTAACGGTAGGAAGGATGATCTCGATCGGGCTGACCTCGCGAATAACGCGCGATAAAATTTGCAGTGGCCGCTATATCGGCATCGAAGCGACGCCGAAAGACGTCGTTCACTCCTGGCTACTCGTTCGCGACTACTTGCTCTGCTAGAATTTTTACGAAGAACGGAATTTCCGGTCTTTACTGATCGAAAATAAAAACAATATGATCCCGTAATATTTGCAGCTCAACACTAATCGTTATATTTAGATTGGCTTTATCGATCAAATTGTTCATAAAATTGTAAGTAATCGCTCGTAAATATCGCCCGCGATACATCTGTATTATGGAGTATTCTGTGTATTGATACAATAGAAAGATAAACAATTTGATCCGCAAGAATAAATATTTCCCCGTTTAAAATGTTGAAATTTATTGGCCATTTAAAATTGCTTGTTTATTTTTTTTATAATAGAATCGATTAAAATTTGATGACCGTAAATTCTAAGATCTTTCAAGATTAATATTGTCACATTTATATCGTTTATAAATAAACAATGCCGCCTATATGATATTTTTCTCCAAATGCACTTTTTGACTTCGATTGTTTCATATCATCATTCTATAGGATAAGATCTTAAAAGATCACATATATGTATTATTTATAGATGAGTTTCAATATTCATTCAAGAATATTCATTACATAGAAGTTGTATATTTCACTTTTGGCCCAGTTTTTTGTCTCTCCTGCCATGGAAACTTTACTTGTTACATAGGCGGTATTGTTTATTCATTGACGATACGTCGATTATAATTTATTGATAGAACTATTCACGAATATTCAATATCAATCATTTCACTTCCAGAAATGCTAAACGTTCAGTTATTGCTTGTGTAATTTGATAATTCACTATATATTGTAAACAGTTGCCAGTTTGCTTTATATTTCCACTGATGTTGTGGATCATCACCTGAGACATACGCCGTGAAGAGATTTCATCTCTTCTCTTCTTTCCTTGCTCTGCGACGATGAGGATTTATATGCGCGGTAAGGGGGAGGCGCTGCCGGGCAATTTACGGCCGCCACTTACATGGCGTGGCGCATTCTGGGTAATTAATATTTACGCCGGATAGATCGGTAATCCTATTATACACTCGGCACAACATCGAGATAATAAAAATTGTGAGCAACGCGTGATTACAGAGTGCGTCGAGTCCCCGAGGCGGGCCGAGTTTCTCTCCACGAGATAACATTCTCGAGGAAAAATTCTCACGCTTCTCCAGCAACCTTCAAGTTTGCAACTATATCTTTCGATATGCTAAAGAACGAAAGAAGTCTAGGAGATGTGCCGAGATATTTGATATCGGGTGCAGTAAATAGCATAAAGTCCATTTTAAACGTATTTGATTGCAGGAATAAACGTATTTTGTTCAAATATTATATTTACATGTGTACATTTTATGTACATGTAAATGTATAAAATCTTGAATATAATATAATATGTTAAGACAAGAACGATAATTGTTTTTGTCATTAGTAAATAATATTTTGACGTAAAGGTATGGGAAACAGCAATTAATTTAACTGTCGAAATACGTTTCTGTATTAATATAAGAATTTAATAATAATACGTATTCATTATTTTTTTTAAATTTTATAAAAAGATGAGCTAATGAGAGAAATGCGTATTTTGAATTGAAATAAATTTGATACAAGCTGCAAATTAATACCGCAATTAAATACTAATGGGATATCGATAATATTTAAAACACGTTCAGGAGAATTAAATGCATATTCTGTTATCAAAATATCTGAATTCATCATAGCTTAATAAATACTAATGTGACATAGCAAAATCGAAATTGGAGAAAACGCAAATAAACTGAAAGTAGTCGAATAGATCACGTGACACGTCAATTTCGCTAACAAATAATTAAGTCAATAGCCGCAAACCATATTAATCCACGTCATATATTAATAAAATTTTCATATATATAAATAAATTGAGAGAAATGACAGAAACGGTGTAACGCGTTTAGACACCAAGATACATCTTTTTTCACCAAATTGGGATATCTGTCCTGGATTCGAATTGGAACATGCATGAATAATAAAAAATCGAGTACAATGTTATTTTTATCTTTTCTTGACAAACCATTTTAACTCCGGTCGCTTCGAAGAATTCACGAGGGCGAAATTCACGGTGCGAGCTAGCGTCATTCACTATGCGCGTTTCCTTCTACTGTAAAGCTGTGTCAATGCGACGAATATATGGCGTCGGTGAGATAAGCAAAATAATTCCGACGTCTATTGTTGTTTCGACGGTCGTTCCGCTGGCGAACACAGTCTCCGGCTGCGGAACGGCGTTGTGCCAGCAAACGACCGGCCGCGGCAACTCTCGCAACCCCCTGCGCGTCCACCCCCGTCTCTGAATCGACGACCTCTCTTCGTCTACCTAACCCGGAGAGGACCCGTGCGTGGCTCGTGACGGACTTCGGTGCCGAAGATTTGTGACACATTGGCAACACGCGGCGGTCCCAATTTACTGCGCATTACCTCGCCTATCTCTTCACCTCGCATTTCCCTCCGCCAACGTTATATCCACCGTCGTCTCTTTCTTACGTCTTGAGCCGTTTACTCTTTCTTTTTTCCGGCTCGTATATATCGACAGTTGCGCGATTTCTCTACCTCTATTCCTTTGTTTTTTTCGTTGCTTTTTCGAACTCCAATTTTGCCATCTCTTTTATTCTTCTTTATTTTTATTCCTATATTTTCCGTTTCTTCCTTTCTCTCTTTTTTATTCGTTCTTTTTTTAGCATTTTAATATTTTAGTTGGTTTTTTCTATACTCATTATTATTTTTATATTCATTTCCTTTAAAATTTTGTCTCATCATTTTCTTCTTTCTTTTCTCACTCTCATTTCCATTGCCATTGCATATTTATCTTCGTTTTATTCTTATTGCGTTTTTTTTCTGATACCACGTTTACAACACACGTAGATCTCCCTTTGTTTTCTCCAACCAAAATTTGTCTATTATCCCTCGTTTTACAGGCTTGCTATGCACGTTCCTGAAACCAACGTGTACAAACGGCGGCGATCACCCTTCCGCGTTATTCCTTGTTCGTAACCGCCGCTACGTGACTAATCTGATTCCCACCCACGTGCAAACGCGGGACCGTGTTTCATCTTCTCTTTCTCCTCTTGTCCTCGTCCTCGTCCTCTGTGCTTTAACCCTCTCGCACTGTTCCCGCCGAGTTCAATGAGTTTCACGCGAGCGGGCGCGCGGGCGCGACGCCACCCGTGCACCCGTCTAAATTTAAACGAGCGACGCGCCAGTGACGCGATGATTCGATCGTCGATATAGCGAGTGCGGTGTTAAATAACATCGTGCATGAGAGCAATCGATAAAGTGCCTAGACCTCACGCCCCGGTAACCCGCGAAACGGAAACAGATCGCAACGGGGCTATCTTTACCTTGTGTTTTTAGAAATCCGACTCGTCATATAAATAAACAACTACGACTGTTTGTCATTTAATCTCTAATAGCTTCACCAATAACTAGAAACTTCTGATTTTAGCACGGAATAATTATTCAGGTATTTTAAGCTATATACATCTCTTTATTTTGTAGATTGTATTTTTATCTCTAATAAAACACTTATTATAGGTAATATGAGTTTGGCACAATAATAAGTTTAATTTTAAATATCCTGAATTACAAAAAAAAAGATGAGATATATTACTGGATAAGCTGAATTTTATGCTTCTATATGTGCAGTTGTGTGCTTCCACGACTTTTCGTAGTATTTTTCGATGATGAGTTAATTACAGATCGCTGTTTTTTCAGTTATGTTTTTCAGTAAGGAGTGATCGATGCATCTTCATTACATTACTATAGGAATAACGGTCGAGTTTCCCTCTCAATGGTAAAGCTTCTTTAACAAATCATGGTGAGCAATTAGATCGATCCATTTTGGCTCAAGCAAGGAACTTTGATGTATTTTTTATATACCTGCACCATTCTACGTTTAGAATGAACCACTTTAAGATAGAATGATTAAAAGAGATCGAAAGAGAGAATAATTAAATAGCTTTTTGTTTATTCTTTTATTTATAGATAATAAAAAAAAGCGAGTAAAGTATGATGTATCGGGTTTTATACCAACTTTCAAATCTATTATGCGTACGTAATTCACAAATATTATTTTAGAAGCGAGAATCTTGAAATTAAAGTCGTCAGATATTCTCGATAATTGGACAAGATGCACACCAGTTTCTCCGTATATGAAAAGTATCTTTCAGGCCGGTGGAACGTGGCCAAACGAAACTTCCGTGTCCTTGTTCGAGCGGGAATCTCGTTCGCTTGCCGCTCGCGTTTTCCAATTCGCGCCGAATAGATCGGTCGCGCGGAAAATAAGAGATTGTCGTGATCTCCGCGCCGTGAGACTACCTCGCTAGTAGTGATGGCTCTTGAATCAATCTTGATTTCAATTTTCAAGCAAACCAATCCAAGTGCGGGTGTATCGCTATACAACTTTACACATCCAGAAATATTAATCGATTATTCACGTTCTACTAAAATTAAACTATTTTTATTTTTCTTATATATTAAAATTATATTAATAGTTAATAATAGTCGATTTTGTATATTTTTGTTTTTTTAATCGAAAAATAGAGAATAAAATAAATATAATTTTATATTTACAGTTCACAATCGAAGGGGAAAGCATTTTTTATTCATATAGAAAGATTATACATTTAAAAATGTTGCTATATAAATTTATAACTTTTTATTATATATGTATTCGATACACGTAAATATTTATATTTTGCATATATCGAATGATACGTAGATGAATATAAATACATTAATACGTTTATAACACAAATAATGCTTGTAAAAATATTACAGGCTATTAACTGCTTCCAGAGCCTACAAAAGGATGTCAATAGAACGGAATGTTCTCTTTGTGTAAATTTCATTGGTGACAAGTGGCGCTTAGATTTCACACACATGACGTTTACTTCCGGCATACGTGACCTAGTTCTAGGAGGCCCCTCGAAAATGGTCGTCCAAACCGAGATACGCAAATTCTTGCTTGTTTTCTATTCGCATTGCAAGGCTTATGATGCTTTTGAATGTAATTGAATATTCAGCTTTTTTGTATATATGTATATTGCTATTTTCCTCGTTTTTTCGTATTACTCTCTAAAATCTGAATCAGTGAATCTGAATAGTTGATTATTCACTGATTCAGCAGTACTATTCACTGCATATTATCTCAACTACGCAGCATAGATACGATTTATATAATTTGATATAGACACGATTTTTTTCCGGTGAAATTTATTTATATGACCTTTAAACAGAGAATTAATATTTGTAATTCTAATTTCGCGTTGATCAAATAAATATATTGCGCTGTTATCATATAACTGAATAAGAAGATAAAAAGATACGTACCACCGAATTTTCTCACATATTATACTTCAATTATTTTCTGGCGCCGCCGGCCTGTCAGTTTTCGCAAACTTATCTGATTGAAACAATGCCGGATATAAGATAATAATACTGTGTTAGAACGCTAGAAAACGTAGATATTTTCAACGTGAAGAGAGAGTGTGTAGGTTACTTCCGAATATTTAATAGCACAGTTCTATAGACTAAATATACACTCTAACATATATGTATAATTAAATTGCGTGTGAAACTTCCTTGCATGTAGTTGCTGGCGTAATCATCAACAGTTAAAGTTTCTATTATTTTTACATAACGTTACATATTTCAGTTTTTAACATTAAAATAATAGTAATTTTTATTAATTGATATAAAAATTGATATATTTTATTTTCAATTGTGTTGTAGTGTTTTATTAGAGTCCCTTTAATATAAGAGTCGTGACATCTTGAGTTTCAGCAAAATAAGAGAGAAAGAGAAAGCGATATGAATGTATATTACTTGTATATCGCTTTCTCTTTCTCTCTTATATCTCTTTCTGTTTCATGTTTTGATGAAAAACGGCGGACCAATCAAAAGTTACAGCCTGTTGTCGCGACTCTTATTAGAGAGACTCTAGTGTTTTATATGTATAAATAAATGTATGTCCGAATTAAAGTTATATAAATATACTAAAAACAAGATTAAGTATCTTTTTTTACGATGTATACTAAAGATTTTAGCATATTACTAACTTATAGTTGGAAAATCACAAACCTCTGCTAACAATAAGAATATAACTTCTATATTTAGAAATGGCAGTTAAAATCCATAAATTTTTATTACGTTGTATAGCATCCATTTCAACGAGATCCATATATTTATGTGAGGCATGTGAATTCAACGCGCATGATTCCAGCAGTAATATTTTTTGTGCAATTTATAGCTGTTTCTCATTATTTATATCTCTTATAAGCTTCTTTTTTCAAATAAAATCGTGTATTATTCTTTTCTGCCGGCGCGGCGCGGCGCAGAGATTAAACGCACGCATAGAACACGAAGAGAACGTACAAAGTGCACGGTTTTCTTTTCATATCTCTCTTAGCGAATGGTATCCCGCGCTTATTCCACATGCACTTTGCGTACCCGAACGAGTTAGCGGCGCATATATTAAATCACTCATCAAACAGCACCGAAATCAAGTGGTAATACGCCGTTCTCGAATCACAAAGCGTGAACAAGCGCAATTTCCTTTTGGCTCGCGAAAAATCTTTATTCGCGCCGATTAATTCGCTTCGCCGTCTGCCGTCTCGTCGACTCGTGACTACGATTTATGTACGACTCTATCTATCGTCAATCCCTTGTCAAGAAGCGAAGAGATCCATCCCTCACCCGCCTCGAAGAAGCCGATGGCGTTTCGCCGGCGAGCGAACTAGAAGCGCCATCAGTTTCGCCCCCGCGCGTCTCGAATCAGCCGGTGTAATCGATTTCCGATTTCGGAGTGACGGCAATTTTTCAACGTTTCGTGAAAAATAACTCCGGAATAAGCCACCGACGCCGGCTTTCACTCCCTTCCATTCTCTGGTGAGACTTCCATTTCTTCCAGTATGATAAGTATCAGGCATAAATATATTCGAGCGATACTAGAGAGAGATTCTGCATTCAAATACAATCGGAGTATTCCTCTGTTTATATCTGATGATTAAAATGTAACTTAAAATATTTTCTATTTATATAATTAAAAAAAAACCGGCAAGATTTATATAAATATATCGTGCATATTGTTGAATATTTCGTTATTCAAGTATTTTCGTACAAAATTTAAAGCTATATTCCCAACAACGTAGACTCTATCTTTTTCTCCTTTTTTAAAGCTGCATTTATTGCATTCTTTCGTGTGCACTGTGTGGAAATTGTCGAGAACGTAGAATAAGAGAGCCAAGTCCGAGAAACGGAGGTGGCGTTATCTATTTAATAGATTACGTTCGGCTCTATTGGGCCTGCGTTAACTGCTTCTACGGTTCGAGACGCGAGCAATAAAAGGAGGATAATGGAGGGTTTAAAGAGGCAGAGAGAGAGAGAGAGGAGGCGCGGGTGGCCGGGCAGCTTTTCGCTAAAAAACGAGAAAAATGCGGGCCGGCTTTATTAAGACGCGAACGGGGGTGAGTCGCGATAATAAAACGATCTCCCGTGCAACTTCGGCCGATCGTGCCATTGTTTCTCGTAATGCTCTCTACCCTCTTTCCACGGGTTTTCCTTCAGCTCCCTGAAAAACCATTCTTCACCTTCCTCGCCGTTTCGTCTGCACGTTTAGCGCTCTCCTCGCTTCGCCTTACGTTCGCGCTCTTGACCCGATTTATTTGCGTATCCACGTTTGAAATCCACCTCCCGTCCGTTTCACCTCCCTCCCCCCTTCCCTCACATCCTCGTCGCTCCTTTCTTTTCGATCTGCGTTCTCGTTAACATTCATACGAGCACTGCCGAGACCTTTTTGTTAAGTCAACTCACCCCTCGAGGCGTCGGGAGAAAGAGAAGCTAAAACCATCCCTCCTCGCTTATCCTTCTCTCTGGTCTCTGGGGGTAACCGCCAACCCCCGGGCTTTCCCCGGCGAGGCGCGTCGGTTTGTTCATATTCGTGTACGGTTCGCTTGGAAGCTTTTCGGGAGCTAAATCCGCGTGTAAGCACCGCGCCGTGTACGTGCTCTCTCTGACGTTCCCTCGACGTTCGGCTGCATGCGCGTTCGTCCACGACGCGGACTCCGATTGAAATCCGAGAGCTGCCCCATGATAGCATCGTCGTCGTTGTCGTCGTCGGTGAATTCGAATTGTCTCTGGTGGAATCGATTCCCCAGCGCGACTCAATACTGCGACAGATATTAACCCATTGAAGTATATATATATCGCAGAACAAAACACTACAAATATTGAAATGCGTTGTTTTGAATTTATGTTCAACGAGAGACGAAAGAAGTAGACGCGAATAAGGCTGGTATTCATAGTCAGATTTTATATTTAAGATTGTCTAAGTTATCTTTAGATTCTGTACGACTAGTTTAATTTGCTGCGGAGTATCTAATGATGAACTTAAGACGATGTGCATAAGATCTGATTATGAATACCGGCCAAACACTGTTAAATTATAGGGTAAAATTGATGAACTCAATTTTGAGTGATTTTTAACTATTCCATATAGGTCGCTACTGCTCCTACTCAATATGTAGTTAATTTAACTAAAACAATATTAATTTGACTAAACCAATGGAGTTAAAATAATCCTATTTTGTTTCAAATTAATAAATGACGCACATGGTAGTTAAAACTAACAAAATAAATGTAACTTATGGTATTGGTTTAAATTTCAACCTCTAACCTTTAACAGTGAAGTGAACGAAATATACGAAGTAAACGAATATTCGATAAATTTTACTTCTAATATGTTAAAAAAAAGAAGCCATGCGCCTATATCTTACTTAATATACAAGTGCTTAAATAAAAAGTATTAGTTAACTTAGTCTTTGAATTTTCCATTTTGCAATTTTTTTGTGGAAATTTTTACAGTTTCTCAACAGGATAAGCAGTTTAAGATGTCATATTTTCAAAATTTATACAATATTCCTTTAAGGAGTCAAACAAGTCAATTTCAATTTCAAACATCACGACATTTGAAAATAAAATTTCGATAGAATTTTCGCGCGGTCAAGGAATAGACTCTATTGTGCAACATTTCTACATCAACGATTTGCTTGGGAAACTTCTCTTTCTTTTCTCTACCATCTGATCAATAGAAAGATGCGCGAAGAAAAAGCGTGGCCTATCGCTACGACGGAAGTTTCCGGTGAAGTTCTCGCGGGCGCATTAATGCGCGCCAAATTAAACCGGAGTTTCTTCACCGTTGCGGAACTTTAAACCGCTTTGTAAACTCGACGGTACTGCTTGTTCGAGCGAGTGTAAAGCGCCTCGCTAAAGTATCGCGGCGTATTACACGATACTGCCCCTCACCTCGATGTATCGGAACATCCTGATTTCGCCAAAGGCTTGAACTTCGTGGCGGACAAAGCGAAGGTTACATCGCTCGTCAAGCGAGAGAAAAATGTTCGGGAAACCACTAAAGCGGTG
The DNA here is from genome assembly GCF_003070985.1 of Temnothorax curvispinosus. Classification (NCBI taxonomy): domain Eukaryota; kingdom Metazoa; phylum Arthropoda; class Insecta; order Hymenoptera; family Formicidae; genus Temnothorax; species Temnothorax curvispinosus. The sequence goes on along the minus strand of NW_020218370.1, from coordinate 321,437 downwards.
GAAAGTATTCGCCAATGTTATTCTTAGCGGTAAAACCATCATTGAATATGCAACGAGCGCCACTAAACTTTCGTCTTTCTATAGTTGTGTTTGTGACGCTCCTCCTAACAATGATGGACAGAGATTTTTATTCATTGATTATCATAACATTTAATTTCGCGATTTTAATTATGTTGATTTTCGCATGTCTTTGCAATTTTTATTATTTTATATTCAAATCGGTGGTTGGGATTATTTTTCGAATATTTTTTCAACGTTTACATAAATAATATTTTATACATACAAACAATTGATAAAAAACGCATGCATATATTTTTAAAGATTTTATTTGAAATTAATTGGTAAACTAAATTAAGATGTTTTAAATTTAGCACAATTTTTCACAGCAAACAAATATGTATTCAATGTATTTGCATTATAAACATCACCCTTTCAATAGATCGAATAGAGCCGCAGTTAAATGTTAACAATGTTAGTAGATGTATTTCATATTAGTTAAATATAACATAATAGCTCTATTAAATTTATTAATCAACTAAGTTCAACATTAAGCATGTTTGGCGTTAGCTATTAATATATCTGACATTAATTATGAGCTCACCATTGTATATTTAATATTGACACTGGAAACCCATTCACTACTCTTTCAAGCAAAATCGTCCCGTATTAACAGCGCGGCCACAAAGTAACCCCCCGCTTTACGGTGCATTAAATGTGAAACACTATATGATGTCGTGGATCTGGGCGAGCGTTCGATGAGGTAGGCGCACGGTAGACGCAAATACCGCGGGAGTTAGTACAAACGCACACGTTAGAGTATGACCCAATGAATAACGCTTATCAGCCAGACCGTATCTGACTTCAAAATGTGTAAAACGTGGTGCGCGCGATTGCTGCTATACAACTGCAACTCGGAATCAGATTAAGCGGTAGTCGCACGGGTTACATTAACCCTTTTGCCTGCAGCGTCCTTAATTATGAAAATACTTTTTCTTCATTTGCGATACGCAAATATATAATCGCAGAGTCGCTCAGTAAACTGTAGTCTAATTTATTATAAACGTATTTCAAATTATATTTTCTATTATTTTATATTATTTTTGAGATATGCTTTGCACGGTTGATTATTATTGTATCCAGTAATCGAACTAAAACATGAATGTTTTATAAAAACACAAACAGATAAATATTATATTCTCTAATGCAGGAAGCAATCACGGCATATTGCGGCATAAAAATTTAATTTAACAATATTGAAACAGTATTAATATTATATTGTTTGATCCTTTGAAAAATAAAGCAACATAATGTTTTTAAATTATTTCGTGATTTATAGCAAGATACTGCAATATTACATAACATCGTGGAACACTTTAATATCATGAGCGATATCACAGGCGGATAAGCTCGCTGCATCTCCGCGCGGGAGATCATCAAAGTGTGTACATCGCCCGTTCACGATCGCACCGTTAGACGGAGAGATAAATCCGTAAAATCTAGTTATTCCCACCGAGTTTCATTGGTGCGCTATTATTTCGCAGTAATATCTTTCGATTGCGGGACTTTACGGCGGAATCGGCGTCTCATTTACGCCACTGACAATAATACAGAGAGAACGACGAGATTCTTCCGGTAACTGCAGCGTAATAACGATCGCGGTTTTATAGTGACCGTGCGCCTCACACATATTTCTATCGTATGTGAATGTACTGAAGATACGTGGAGAAAGTAAAGCTAAAGGGATAAGATTCAAGAAGTAAGTTCGTTTATCAGTTAGAATTCAAATAACAATATCTCCATTCTAAAAGTGTTTTTTTCACTAGAGCGGAATTATATTCGCTGACGCCGCGCCGAGTCTACAAAATGAAGCGCAAGATATACAACAATAGCTCATTTATCGAGATTAATTTAAAATATAATCCTCCATGAGGGTAATACGCGTGATCTCAATTAACGCGTTATTATATCCTTTAATAAAGACACAATTGCGACAAGTATTACGAGTAACGCGATTTCTTATGAAGAAATAATGTTGTATGTAACGCGAGTATTAATCAATTCCGATTAATTTCTACAATTTATAATGAGAAACGATTCGTAATTCTATTATCTTCCGTTACGTGATTATTTTCTACAAAAAATTAACGATTATCGCGTATGAGAGGGCAAGGTAACGGGCGATCGTCGTAATTAGTATATATGCCAAGCTAATTAATCATGTTTATGAGTGGATATTGTGTGAGTGCAATGAAGAAATCTGAAAGGAGGAGGAGGAGGCCTGGGAGTCATCGAACGACGACGGAGCAATATCGTGTGGTAATTTTCTTTTCACATGTTATTTCGATGAATTGTCAGAGCAGGCATTTTCCGTATATAGTCTTGCATTTCGGTAACTCGTTTGCATAATTCGCGAACAGCCCGAATTATGCACTTCCACCCGGCACAACATGAAAGATTATCCTGCGGAGTTTTCACGCGAAACTCCGCTTTCTCCCCTGTCGAGTTAGTTAGCTTTTTTTCTGGTAATTACCATCGCGCGCGTGGTATCCGAACGGCGTGCATTGTTGCAAAGGGGCCGCCAAAGAAACTACCGCGTTGCTACCTGATTTATGAAGTTTATTAAAACCTACGTGCTGTGTCAGGCTGAAACATTAATATGCACAATGCAGATAATTGTTTTCCAACCGTTATCGATGCGTCCCTCGTTTCCAGAGTTAGTTATACGACGAATTTACGCATTTAGTCAAATTTATAATATTAAATATTTTTAACTGAGCGTTTTTCGAGACTATCGATTACAGTCGTCGTAAAAATTCAACGTGTTTCACGCAGAAATGCGTTCTGCCGATCAGTTCTCTATATTAGATTATTTTCTCGCGTTTGCAATTGGTTAGTTACTTACAACTGTAATTACGATGAGTTTTTCTCTCTCTCTCTCTCTGCGTTCATGCACGAGAAAGAGAGAGACTAGTGCACACGCTATTACGCCTGTTATCAAAATACATTAACAGAGTTCGCTATCGTGCTCGTTATCAAAACAAGCGGCAACGTTTCATTAAAAGTTTTCCGCAAAAAGAGAATTACCGTCCGCAACACATTCGTAGTAATAATTTGAAATACTGCGCGGAGAAATCAAACCGTGTTGTCGAGCACACGTGTGCTGATAAATATCACTCTCTTATTTTGTTTGTTGTTTCACTTTTCATCTAATATGAAAAATATGTAATAAACAAAAAATGAAGGAAGAGTGAAGAAGTTATTTCGAGCGTGTAATAAATTGCTTTTTTACATTGCATTTTATTTTAACGAGGTAATAATAATAATTTAAAATTATTTTCTCATGGAAACAAATGACGGATTTGGCTTTACGTGCATGGCTATATACTATTTTAAAAATGTTATTAATGTGTGTCTATTAGTATTATTATCTAGATTCACACATACACACACACACACACACACACACACACACACACACACACACACGCGCGCGCGCGCGCGCGCGCGCACACACACACAGCTGATGCTTGCTGAAGTTAGATTGCATTTATCTCTATTATTTTTACCAACCATGAGGCAGTTTTATCGCGTATCGTGAGGTCGAGACGTGTGCAAGTAGATCTCGAGCGGATGGGAGTTCACAGTTCGCCGTGAACAAGGACGATGCATTGCGCGGATTCCCGACTGCCGGGAGCGAGCGAGAGGTTGTCGTAGCCGGTGCAATTAAAGCCGGATATATTGTTCCCGAGAAGAATAATCCGTGGCGCGGTTAGGCGTTTCTCCGCAACTCTCGCGTTGAGAGACGCGTCACGAGAGAAGTAGACCAAATTAGGGCAGCACCATTTATCGAATCGTGGATGCTTGTGTTTCTCGCTGAGAAAACGCGGGTTGAGAAATTGCACCTGGAAACTTACGCTTCTCATTCGTAGAGGGGATAATTAACAAATTAGTCAACTGAAGGAAAAGTTATCAAACGATCGTTATATGTAATTAAAAGCATACATGCTGAAATTTCAAATGTATTTTATTATACATTCTACAAATAGTACAAACTGAAGCATGTATAGTTTTTCTAATTCAAATAATTAAAATTACTCCGCACTTTAATAAGCATTGCACGTAAGTAGCGATTGCAAAAATTCAAATAAAAGAAAAACAGGAAGCAGTGGAGAGCATCGATTTTCCATGAAACTCCGCGAAAAGAGAAGGGTTATACATATATTGTATATGTATGTATACATATATTACATATATATAACTTTCCAGATTTGCACGTACTATTTTTCGTAAAAGATAAGAGCGATTTTAAATTAAGTAATTTTTTTTTGTAATTTATGTCACTGCCGCATCGATTAAAACCGGTCGACCGAGATAACGGCTGACTCGTTTTAACTGAATTTTTAAGACCGGGTGACACAGGCCGGTGAATCTTTAATTAGGATCCGATGCATTGTTCCGTGGAGTGTAATATGAACCCACATGTTCTTTATGCACCGTCGGCGAATTCGTGGCTTCCGCGAGCACGGGGAACGCTTTCATCGTGCTAATTAAAGGCGGGCCACATTGTCCTCGAAGTAATGATGTGCGGCGATTCGCGCTCTAAACAGCCGATTGTAATGTGATCGCCATCAGCCGAATTGGCTGCGCGTGTTTTTCGATATGGTTTCCTCTCGCCACGTTGCCGAACTTCTTTATTATGCTCGGCCGATTATTTCTACGTAATTAAGTCACCTTTAGAGCCCACGTAAGGCTCGTTAAGACCGTATCATTCGCCGTAAGATGCAAATTGAATTGCGGGCGGCAATGGTGCACTAAAGGAATTTCGAGCACGAGGAATGATATTTCGAACCATAGAAAATAAAATACACCCAAAAATTTAGAATAAAGATTTACAACTTAAAATATCTATTTAATTGTATATATTGTTAATTATATTATAGTTACATATATTGTCATTAAACTCTAACTTTTTTCTCTCTTTTTCCTCCGAAATATATATCATAATAATTATGTATTTATTAATAAAATTACTAAGCAATAAAGAACACATTTGCCATCATAATTTTTGTTTTTGGTGGGCAAGATGCATACCGTAGATTACAAGAGTCTGAAAATATAGGCATCATATTTTCGCAATTAGCACGTCTCTAAATTTTCGGGATGCGTCGTATGATGCGCAGCCTTCAGACGACACGCGGTTGTGACCGCATAATAAACGTCTTGCGCGGAAGTTATCGCATCGCTCCGCTCGCATCCGACCGATCTCGCTCGCGAGAGAGCGAGCGGGCGGGTCAACTCACTCGCGGCGTTCTTTCGGCGTATAATAAGCAACGATAAAAAAGAGAAGCGGCGAATTCGCGAGCGGGTTAACGACTTGGACCCGCAAGGAGTTGCCGCTATAAAAATCTTAAGGAGTCGAGTCACTCTCCATGCCGAAACGGAGAGCTGCTCGCTACCGCCGATAGCGAGCACAAGAATGTTATCTTTATTGCGCGAGGCGGACGAGCGTTATATATTTATCGGGCAACGGCCGATTATGGCCGATGACGCGGATAACGGTCTCAGCCGAACCACAAAACTTCGATCGCAGGGCTCACTTCCGGAAATAATATTTCCAAAATCGTTACCTTCGATGACTTCGCATCTCGTTTAAACCTGGAACGGTAACATGAGTAAATTTGGACGAGGAACGAAGAAAATCGCATGCCGTAACGACGAAACTTAGTGAATATAGCTTAATTCCCATATAGCTTTTAGATTAAGAAATAATACTTTTAAGATTGAGAACAAGGAATCTTGAGGACAAGGAGAAATAGAAAGGATGAACAATGAAATCAATCTTGAAACTTATTTATTATCTTATTTATTATACTTATTTATTAATTAACTATTTAAAGAAGTGCAAATTTACGTACAAAAGGGACGACATTGAATATGTTTTTAAATTGCGCAATTTTAAATATATTGTGTGTGTGTGTGTATATATATATATATATATATATCTTATAGTTTTATTATCTGAGTATATTGTTTAATTATTTGCTTTTGTGCAAGAATTTTGTCTTTACGAGAATGACAGATAAAAGAATCGATTATTGTGATAATGCGGATAAAAGATTCGTTGGACCGCAAGTCTTTCGATCGCGGAATTATATCTAAAAATGATACTTGTGAAATTGTTTCTTTCAATGACGCAACACCTTCCGTTGTGCAATTTTGCGGTTTTAGATTGATGATATTGACGGTTATACTCTGATTACACACACACACACACACACACACACACACACACACACAGCATTTGCATAATAGGGATACATATCCTTCTATCTTATACAAATTAAAACATCGAGCTTAATGCAGCATTAAACAGCTTACAAACTTTTTAGTAATACGTCTAATGGTCAACCGTGTTAGAAATTTACTTTTTTATTAATTAATCTTTCTGATGTATTTGCGAAAAGATCAAGTCATACTTTTTCTGCAAATCAGTTGTCGGGGGGGTATTATTTCTCGGAAACCATTATACAGGAACTGAAGTTGTTATTATTTTCTTTTTTCAATCCTTACTACTTCTTTCAATCCTTGTACGTACGAAAAAGGCACACAATGAAACCAAGATGAAGGTGAAAGAGCAGGATGAGCGAGAAACAGGTTGGTGCAACACCTCACTTTAAAAGTGCAAAACATTGCGTGCGATGCACTTACTTTTTTTAGTACGCTTTTCTATTCCTCTCCTTTTTTATCTTCCTTTTCTTCTTCTTTTCTAATCACGGTTTTTTCCGTGATTATGCGCCTTGTCTTACACTCGTCTTTATCACTCACTATTTTTATTTCCCTTTATTTTTTTCGTCACTTGCTTTTGTTTCATTCTCACAAATTATCAAAATACATTTTATTTTATTTTGTTCATTTTACTATTCGATATGCAACCTTTAGTTCAGCGTACATTCATCGAGCAAGAATGAGGTAAATGCGCTGTTTTATGTGTGGAAATCGGATTATTTCCGCGAATATTCCGTATAAGCTTCGATTACACGCGAGTTGGCAATCCATATAAGTAGTCCGAATGCATCGAGGGAAAACGGCAGTTTATTGTTAGATTTTTTATGGAAAAGTCGATCATCGGTGTACGCACGCATGTATTATATGTACATCTAAAACGAACAATTAATTGCCGTGCGAGCCTGCGCCAACTTTGGGCCACGAAATTATTAACCCGCCTATTATGTCGAGCTCGCACGCTAAGCAAACATTCGAGCATTATGTCCCGTAATTTATTACATCGCGCGTGCATTGCAGCGTAGCTCGCGCCCTGGAGTTTACGTATCGGGAATAGAATAAATATATAGTTATTCGCCGAAAGCTGCAACGTTGAATAATTCTGCGATACGAAAAAAGACGATCCGAAAGAGAAAGGGGAGAGAACAAACCTTTTTCATATGTAATAATTCTGTATATAACTTCGTCAATAGGTAAACTCTTGAATACCTTGAATATTCGCAAGTTTACAACCGATTGTGTATGTTCTTAACTTCCAATTGTCAATTATCTGACTTCATATTATACATTTCCGATTTTCTTCTGTTCTGTTCTCGATTATTAATTCTAAATTCAGAGTTCTCGGTTCCGTATTGTCAATTTTCGAGACTCGTTCTTTTTATCTCGTAATTCAGAACTCTTAATACGCAGTTCACGTAAGTCGTCGCGCACGAAAATACAAATAATAATTAAAAAAACAATTAAAAAACTGTTATAATGCAAATACGCTTAATATTCTTGTACATTTCTAACACTGTACCCTTCTTTCGCATATTTGGAGAATAAACGGACTAACCATTGGGACCAACGACGATATTGCAACGGCTATATTTGTGCTCGAATGTACTTTTGGCTATATACACAATGTTATTGTCATTGCAGCCGATCGATCGATTCCTCCCGGCGTGTTCGCGGAAAATTAGCGATAATGACGCCGAAAAAACAAAAACGCGCGCGCGCGCATCGCCAGCGCATCGGATCGCGCAAATTACGCACGAAACAATTTTAATGAAGCCGGCGCGCCATAAAGGATTACAAATTCAATCTCCTCGCAAACGAGAGAGATGACGCGCCGCTGGGCATTCGTAATAACAACTAATTTACGAGCGTGATAATGGAGTGCGAATTTTCGCCAATCAGCTTTGAGGATCGCCGGTCGCGCTTAAAAACGCGCGCGCCGTTCTTTTTTTCCTCCCTCTCTTCTCCCTAATTTATTTGTTCGTTCTGCGCCAACTTCTCTGTCTGTTCGCGATCTCGCTTTCGCGTGTTTTTCTTTCTTCTTTTTTTTTACACACTTCAAACGCAATTAGTGCAGTCAACGTCGTCGGTGGATCAACCGACGGGGGATTATAATAGCGGCGCGCGCGCAGCCGTGCGGCTAATGAGATCCGGAAAAATCGGGCCTTCGGTTTAGCCCACCAACCGGATTGTTAAATGACACTCGTTTGTAAAGCCAGCTTCCGCGTTTCGGCCGTGTTCGTCGAGAAACTACCTCTCGAAACGACCAGAGGGTCCGACGTCGTCGTCGCCGTGCCGGAGCTCTCCTTCTTCTTGTTTTCGCGCGCCACCGCCACTGTAAACGAGGCCGACACCTTGCACCACTATTTTTGTTTCTTTTTCCTTTTTCTTTCGTACGCGAACTCACGGTGTCGCGCTCGTTTCAGTCGAGCAAATGAATTGCCCGCGGTTCGTCATTAACCCCTCTACTACGGAGGCATTAATGATATTACAGTATGTTAATATGAATGGTTTTTAATTTCTACAGTTAAATTTGAGATCTAATTGCAACATTAGAGATAAGAGAGACAAGAAAATAAAAAATTAATTTTTAAAATTGTGAAAAATTTCGTAAAATTTGATCACGTAGTTTGCTGTATCTGTAGTTTCGTTTGGATTTCTGATAATGTGCGATAATTGCGATCATCGCATCTCGTTCACGCGGCATCTATTTTTCTATCGAGAAATAAGCGTTGTTCGGGTATTTTTTTACTTGGAAAATATTGCACGTTCGCCCTCTGGGGTGGCTGCGTGTGAAAGAATCGCAAACAACGTAGGTGAGAGCCACCTCGATTTTTCAGCAATTTTCTGTGTCTCGTGCCCGGAAGTTGCGTGTGACTGCACGCATGCACACACACGCACACGCACACGTACGAAAGTGCACCCTGCACTCTCGTTTGCGCCACTAAACGAGAGAGGTTCCGATGCAGCCTGCAATAAAGAAGAAACAAAAAGAGGCATGATACAAAGAGAAAGAGAAAGCGTCATCGTAAACGAGCCGGTGATTCGGTTAAAAGTGCTGTGTTCAAAAATTGCGTGTCAAAGCTGAACGTTGGGTAATGGCGTTCATGCGCCAACCTTGGGTATATGGCGGTCAAAAATGCAAGCGTGTTCTCTGGCAAGATCTTTTCTTGAGATTCAATCTTTCCGCATGATTTATTTCATCGCTTTGTGCGGCTCTCGATTCCTTAGCATTTCTCTTCCATGCCTGTACAAAACGCGCTATCTTCTATAATGGCATAGCATACGTGTGTGATATGTTATATATTTGATATAACCATTTTTTTATATCAAATTATTAACTCAATTTAAATTTTTATATATATATTGCTAGCCTTTGAAAAATAAATTTTTATTATTATAGTTATTTAAACATATGTGTTATATTTATCAGAAACTCGAATTATTCTAAATTAGATCGTCCTCCACGAAGCACTTTTTATTCAAAAAATTATTTCTCCAGTTTCGTAGTTCTGTACATACCAATTTTTTTATATTAGGCGCGACAGCAATAAAAGTTCGACCATTCGCGAAACCATAAAGACGACGTTGATTAGAAGTAAATTTGTCGTTCCGGAAAAGACTATTGCGATTGGAGGCGATGGTGGACAACTGAATGCCGAACGTCCGTGGATAATTGAACGGGAAAGAGGGCGAGCCTCGGAAACGACGTGGCTTTTACTAACGAACGCCATTTGGCCCGCGAGCGGTGCCTCTCGAGCCGAGCGCTCTCGCTCGGTTATTTGTTCGCTTCGCGCGCGTGTGTGGAAAAAAAGGAGAAAAGAACGGGAAACAATCCGCCGTCCGAATCGGACGGATGTGCGACGCCAGAAAGTAATGCGCCACCAATTTCTGCCGGATCAATATTTATTCCACGATCAAATTATTCGCGAGCCCATTGGAGCGATGGAAACAACTTTTTCTACTCTCTTTCTGCCTTTGCTTCTTTTACCCGTTCTTCGCGATATTTTTTAGAATAAGTTATTGTAGAACGAATTATAATATTTAAATATATGTTTACACATATCTTGTTGAATATTTTACATTTTTTATATTTTACCTTATATTTTTTGTTGAATTTGTAAAAATTATAATTTAATAGTATGCGAATATCCAATTTAAAAAGTGACATTTTTATCACGAAATTATTGTAAAAGAGATATTTATTTGTGCTCTTCTAATGATGATTTGACTTTTAATCGAAATATTGACATATTCTCGATATACACGGTAGAATGTGATATCATCATTAGATTTGAAGCTAAATGTTAATGTGCAAATTACAGTCGGAACAGATAATGCAGATCGTATCGTTTTCGATGAATGATTAACTGAAATAAAGTGAGTCAATTACGGCAATCTCAGTTAGTCTTTTAAATCGACTCCTTTTCTGTCGTGACATCGATATTTTGCGATTTAATTTTATGCCATGCTATATCGGAGTGAATGACATATATACATATATACAACCATTAAAAATTTCTTTTATTTATGTATAAAGCATATTATCGATATATATATCATGATATTCATAAAGAAGATAGTATACTCTGTTTTCTATTACTTAGAATTTTTTAGTTATTATTCCTTGAAAATCCACATAAAAATTCGTAGCAATAAGATTTATTTTAACTCAAATCGGAAAGAAAAAGGGAATAATAGAATTATTAAAGGCATCAATGTATATTACGAATTGAAAATGCACGCGTGTGTCGCGATTTAAATATTTCTAAATTTATAGGCATTAATGATTAACTCATCGAGTAACAAGATTAAATTGAGAGTAGCAACGTGAAATAGATGAAGCGTGAGCCATTGCAGCTCGAACTTGGCTGAATGAAAGCTGCGTGCACTAAAAAAAAAAGGAAAAAGGGATGGAACGAAAGGATAAAAAGGGGTGGCATCTATTCATATAAGTGAGCGTAGAAAGGCGACAGGATCCATGCTTTGCCCTCGTCGCGATCCGACAGAATTCTTAGCCCTGAAAAGAAGGAGCCAGCTGTTGCGTAATAATAATATTAATAATAAAGATGAATTCATTTTTTTAAAATTACTCTACCGTGCCCGTTATCTCGTTGCGCGTTTTTGTGTTGCGCGCGAATCGAGATGACAGGGATCGCGGAAAGGAAGGGAAAGGGGAGGAATTTTAATTAAAAAACGCAGCGATTCTGGTAGAGAATTAATTGTGCGAGCGTATTGTTTACTATTTGTCGACGCCTCCAACGCGGGAAATTAATAATTCGACATGGATCACATGGACTGCAGCAAATTTCTATGCACTTGATTACACACAAAGAAAGATTAACAACAATTTTACAATATCATCGAATAAATTATCATCGATTGATTAACTTTGCATGTGCAAAAATCTGACCTGGATTATATTGTCGTTTTGCAAAACTTCGCTATATTTAATTTTATTTTAATACGCAAATAATTATATTATATATTCGATTTTTTGCGATGTAATTCGTAATTAATTTGTATTTAATATTTATAGAAAAATATTTAATTTATAGGAGATACAACGTATTATATTTTGATATTATTTTCGAAAAAAAATGTACGTCACACTTTTCATTAAATTTGCCACAAAGAAAAAGAGGAATAAATATTTTAATGAAAACCAGATACAAGACACTTTAAACATTGAATTAGCGAAAATAAGGAACTACAGCTTCCAAAATTTATAGTCTCAACATCACGCAAGCAAGTAATTAATGATTCTAAATATAATCGCTATAAAAATAATCAATCTTTTGTCGTCCCCCCCGAGTAATTTCCACGTGAGCCTCGACGAATGACGCAAGTACGTACCTTAAGTCCCAGTTACTTTCCGAACAATTGACCTCGTTTAAGGGCGTCTTAAAGTTCGACAAAGGGACGTTACAGCCTTTGCGAGGAAGGAAAGAAGGGGCTGTACGCGGGTCAAGCCGGAGTGGTTGCCTGCAAAAAAGGGTCTTCGCACGATACGACGCTTTATTTCGCCCCGAACTCTTGTTCCTTTTCCATTCCTTCTCTTTCCTTCTTTCCGTTTCGTTCCTCCAACCATTCGCTCCTTCTCGAAACACGCCGCATTGTGCACCGAAATGGCGGCGTCTCGCGTGGATAGTGAATAAAGGGAGGCACGAAGAGCGCGTAGGATGCAATTAACTCAGGACGAAGAGCTTAATCCGCGAAACTCCTTCGTCGTCACGTCCCCCTCATCTCCCTTCACATTGCAATCGCTTCTCTTTCTCTCTCTCTCTCTCTCTCTCTTTCTTCATCTCTGTTTCTTAGACGTTCCTTATAAAATTTCGAAAAATTCCGCGGCCGATTGAATTAAACGCTGGCGTACTCCTCTCTTCCTCTCTATATCTGCCTCGAACGATGATTTATGAAAGATTCCGGGCGATTACCCGCTTACTTAATTGACCGACGGCCTCGATCGATTCCTAATTCATCATGAAGGTCCTTCAAGAACGGCATTCCTCGCGCGGGCTCCTCCTTGGGACTATATCCCCACCCGCGATGGAACGTCCGTCGGCTTTAATGATAATTGCTGGCTTCAGCGTGACCGAAGTTTTGCGGTAATAAAACGTCTTGAGACACCTCGGGCCTCGCCTCGTCGCGCGGGTGGATGGAGATTTATGCGATAAAATCCGAAATCACTCTCATTCGTGAAAAAACGCAAATAGGTGTTTCTGAATCACACCTTTTCTAAAAATTATGAGAAAATATATTATATGACTTATATATTTTACTTAATTATTATACATATTTAAGCATGATCGTATTTAGGTAAATATATAGAGTTTTTTATTCAAGTATTTTTATACCAAGTATTTGTATATCATCTTTGAACCCTCAATTTAGTCGAAACAAAATTGAAAATATTTTTAAGTTTGATTAAGAATAATAATTTCACATAAACACAATTTTTGTGTTGATGACATTTCAACGAGAACGTTGATGAGCAGAAGGAATTTGATAGTTAATTGCTATTACGTGTCGTGGTGCCAAATTTTTTCATGATGACAGAGCCAGCCTTCATCAGCCTCTCACCCCATGTCGAAAAGACATTTATCATTCTCGCCGGAAGTCGCTGAGAGGGTGAAAGGAGAGGGTGAAATATAACCAGAGGAGACCCGCGTGAATATTTTTTTTATTCCTATCGACGTTTAATTAAAAGTTGGCGACACCGCGCATAAAACTGAAATTATGACAAGATTAGTTTTATAATGATAATAGAAAAAAAATTACATAAAATAAATTTTTGCTTAAATTGAACGATGCAAAGTAGTAAGGAGACAATAAGCATAAGATTTTTTCAGAGGTTGTCAAGTATTGCGAGGAAGAGAAAGAGTTTCCATTATACGAAAATTGTATGATTTCCAAAATTAGTCTGATTCCGAAATAATGGAGGGAAAAAAAAGGTTAGTAATCAAATTAGTCTGATTTCGAGAGATAATGAAAAAAATATTCCACACCTCACAATTAAAACTTGAAAAATGTACTTCAAATTTATGACCAATGTCAGTTCCATCTTGCATAAGATTGCTAATTACTATATACTTCTCATTCTGTTAATAATTGAAAGAAACGAAGGCTGGAAAAACTAGTCTTTGTCACTTTCAGAGAGAGAGAAAGAAAGGGAGGATTGAAAGCGCAGTGCCAGTCCGTGTGTCACTTTTCATTCGCGCTCTACAACTTGAACGTTTTTAAGACGAGATATTTCCTCGGACAGAGAAGTCTCATAATGAGACAGGACCGTTCCTTATCGGTCCTTTCCGCCCAATTAAAAACGAGGCGCGCCCCTACTCAGAACGCGATCGCGCGCAATGGCTCGGAAATCATTCCCGTCGTGTCTGACGAGGGTGTCTCGGACGTCATTAAATCCGGCGAACGCGCCCGTCGCTCTCTTTTCCGAGGTCATCAGAACCTCTACTCTCTTCTCCACTCACCGACAAATTCCACTCGTAGATCTAATGAATGCGCACCGCGAGAAGTCAACGAACGATTCACGATGTCGCACGACGTAGCTTTTCATTCGTCGTTGCATCCGTGACGCGTCGCGCGGTGTGTTATTTCATACCGCAGGCAGCCCGCCGACAACTTTCCGTATCACGTGGATTCTGTGGATAGACGAGAGGGCTTTGATGGGCTTCTCTCCTCTACGTTTTTGTGGCTTGATCTCCGGACAGAACTGATGCATCTTCGGCTTCCCTCCTAGCGTTAAGACACGCTTATTGTTGATTTTTTGTCACATCTTTTTTTAGACGCATATATATGGTAAAAAAAAGAATTTCCCACGAAATTGGTTTTTATTGGCACTTCTATTGATGTGTGTTGCTATATAACTTATCATCCGTTATCATCAGATATAAATTTTTAAAATTTTGTTTTATTGTTTGTTTAGAAATTTGTCACACGTAAATATGGTAATTTTCTCATATAGACTTCAATAACATTTGATGTACCTACTGATTATTTCGCGAATAAACACCGATTAATATTTCAACGTGTTTTATAACACTTTTGGCAGCAGGACGTAGATACCGTCGGTGTAGTTTAGCATAACGGCCGCTCCATTTCATCAGCGTCGCAATCGTTACTTTCACGACTTACAGTCCATAATAAGCAACTGAGAAAAGCGGGAGGGATAGGCGAAGGTTGATTGTGATTCCGTGCAGACGTTCGTCGGAATTCATGAAAATAGAAAGCCGGGTAGTCGAGCAATTTGGTAGTTCTCTCCCCGTTGAAAACGGTCTCGCGAGGCCTCCGTATCGTCCCTTCTTGCCCGCCTCTCATATTCTCGATAGAGGGTGACAAAGGAGATGGCGGTCGATGCGTCCCGGATGGTGTCGTCGCGACGCCTGTGTGGACGGCCGGAAGTTTATTACGTGGATACAGCCGTTCTTTCTTCCTCTTTCCTCGCTCTGTCTCTCTCACTTCACGGATACTGCTGACTCGCGGAGATGAATAAGGCTGCCGAGGTCGGTGAGATGGAGGATTGGGGTAAGAACAGCTAGATAGCACGAGGGACAAGGGGAGGAAAAGTGGTCTCGAACCATCCGTGTTTCCGATAGACTCCAGTGGAGCCACTTAGCAGGCCCGCCTCGTCGCTCGGACCTTTTTTCCGGTCGTCTTCCTCCGCTTCGGAGTTCGCCCCCTTCGTCTCGTTATGTATAGAGTGTTCCTTTGCACGCACCGATTAGCCCGCTTTTTAATGAAAGTGCGAGGAGGAGGTAGCTCGACCGAAATTTACTCAACTTCGAAAGACGGCTATTTGTACCCTTCTTGCTTTCATCCCTTTTTTCGTCACGTTTTTTTTATGGCACGATGAAAATTGAGTCGTATCAAGATATCTGGAACTAGCGTCGACATGGATCTATCGGAGAGCGTCTCAAATTTCATTCAACAGCTGTTCTTGGAAGATAATAAATTAAATCGGGCAAAGAAATTAAATAACCGATCTTCTTATCGTTATAGCAATAAATTTAATTAATGTTATTATTGAGATTATTTCTTTTTTATTTTTAAAATCACTTCTAGTGCGCTATATTAGCGTATGGCACTGCTTTTAAATATTTTATTCTTTTCTTTGAACAGGTATCGTCGGTGTACCATAGGCGTTTTCACAATAATAAAGTGACGTTTGCAATAATAAAGAATTAATTACTTTACTAAATAACAATTGGCAATTATTCGCCCTTAGCTGTAAACATGAAACAGTGAGCGTGTGGCGCTTTGAAGGAAGGCATTTTGTACATAGATAGCGCGCGTACACCTCGCCTGTCAGTTTCGTCTTATAGAAAAGAGTAATCCCGCCATCCACTTTTCGTCCCCGCCGGGGATTTCGAGAACGCTTTTCCGCCCGGTCGACTGCCGCCGCGTCGGGTATGAATAAATATTAGAATTTTGCGGATAAGCCCCGTTTTACGAGGCGATACTTGTTTCCGCGAGGACGACGCGGATGGATCGATCGAACGACCGCTCCCCGTCTTGTCTTCCTCCACTTCGTTCTCTACTTCCTCTCTTCATCCTCTCAGCTCACGCCGACGGCGTCGTACGGCACGTTCCGCCTATCAGCGTATTATTATATTTCAGTTCACTGGCTTGAATCGCGACCGATAGTTTTATAGAGAGCATTCACGCCGCGCGCTTGTTCAAGCCATGTTCCTCGCGCGTATTCCATCTTAACCGATTATATACATGTGTTATTTCAAATTTCTTAATGTTTCGTGCAAATTTCTGTCGCTTTAGTTTTTGAATCTATGAAGCAGGAATAAAGCGAACAATTTTCTACAGTTTTTTTGTATAACGAATCCATTTCTTTTGGTGTGCATGCATGTTTTTATCCGCTTTTTAAAATATGACTTTTTAAATTATGATATGATAGAATTAAATAACAATTGCGAAGAGTGCACGAGGAAAGAATTTACGAGACATGAATGATTCCTTTATCGTAAAAAACAAACTTCGAGGCAAATGACAGGAAGGGACGTTGTAGAGGGTGAGAAACGGGATTGATGCTGCGGTTGATGTTGCGAAAAGGGATATTGGAAGACTAACACGCAGGCATACACACGACGGGCAAAAATACACACACGCGAGAACGTAATAAACACACATGGGGACGCGCAGCTCGGTGGTCAAGATGGTCCCCAGATGCGAGCAACGGGAATACATAATTACAATGTCCTCGTGCTTGGGGAGATACTCTCGGAGGTTAGCTGACTCCACTCGGTAATTTAGACGATGTTACCCACGGGACCAGCGAGTAAACGAACAATGGGAAAAGTAGAAAGGAGAGTGGGACGCGTTTATAAAGAGCTGTTCCTTGCGCCAAAATTTTCCCCCTCGAGAATCATCACTGAACGAAAGCAGTAACGCAATTTTGCGGTGCAATAATTCCTCGAAAAAACGGCAATAATCGATACCTCTCGCAATTAGAATCTCTTTTGAATTTGGACTTTAACATATTCTATCTGATATTCTAGTAGCTTCGGGTTAAGATATGTCGCGTCGAGATACCTCTACAAGTAAACGTATAACACCGTTATATTCCTTTTTCTTAACAAAACGTCTTCATCTTTGTCGTCAGGGCTCGCTGCCATTAATCTCAAATTGCTTGAACGGGCACGGGAGAGTCGCGCAACTCGCAATTGCGGTGAGGAAAGTTCCGGCGGAGCAAAAGAAGAGTACAGTTTCGCATCGGTCCTTCCTTTCTTTCTAACCGAAATCGTTCCCGTTCTTTTCGAACACGCCAATGGCCGCCGATGGTCGAACGGCTTTTTTCCCCCTCGTCGAGTACAAACGACTTACCGAAGTCACTCTACGAGAGAGAGAGAGAGAGAGAGAGAGAGAGAGAGAGAGAGAGAGAGAGAACGAGAAAGAGAGAGAGATGTACTCGATACTCGCGACTGGCGCTCACGTGGAACGACCCGCGTTGTCGAGTGCCACCGAAAGCACCCCTGAAAATTGTAGCATCCTCGAAGCTACACGAGCGTTTCACGACAGGACAAACGATGCGCGCCCGCATTCTACCTTCTACCTTCGTTCTGCTTGCTCAATCGCATGACAACGCAGTCCCGAATCGTCGATCACGAGGAGGGAGGCACGGATTTTTCCGTCCGGCGAAAGTGCTCGGCTCACGATTTCGTTCAATTGAAGAGACGTAGCAATGCAAAATGGAGGAGAATTGAAGAGATAAGATATTTGACTTTTTCTCGAACAAGCTTATAATGGATTGATAGTCTATATAAACGTGTTTCTGCACACGTATACAATATGCATGCTTTTCTGCCTGTAAAATAAACATAAAAACATAAACATAAAAAGACTGCTAATATTATATTTTTCAAAGAAAGATTCTATATTATTTTACAGCTTTTATAACTTTTCGAAAACTGGAAGATTAGACTCGTAAGAAATTTATGAGTATAATATAAGAGTTACACCCTTTGCACTTAAATATCAGGTCGGCACGAAAAAAGTTTATTATTCCGTTCGCGCATGGATAGCGATAATATTTCTCTGAACCTCGTCGATGTCATAACTGACGTCGGTTTTATCACCGCGTTATAACCCACGCTATTAAACCTACGACTGTGCTATAGAATCATACGGCAGCGCGAAACTAATTACACCACGCGATAAAAAAGAATATATATATATGTGTCGCGTGGGTTGAAGTCGCCACACATTTCGCCTTCACTAATTACTAGTGGAGATGGGCGATGGCGGCGAGAGTAACAAAGATTACATCACTATTGAGGAGATTAGGAGCGAATTGTGAGGATGGAAGAGGGGAGGGGGCAAATGAGGGGTGAAACCCGAGGGAAACGGGCGCCCGGAGGATCGAGCTTTTACGAGCTTAGCCCGTCTCGTATCGCGTTTCCGCGATGCTCGTCGTACATACATCTCGTCCGCAGACAATACGATCCGCCGTCGGGATAAGACGCCATCCCCCTTCATCGCGAAGAGCGATGGCCAGGCCGCATCGAGTCCTCGCACCCTCACGCATCGTAACCAGCGGAACACACACGTTTCATGAACATAACACACGTCGCGCTATCGCTTCGCACGTCGTTTGACACTCTCCCGCTTCCGCGCGCGCGGCGCAGAACCTGCAGGGGTTGCAACACCTCGCAAAGAAACTATTTTCGGATCATACCACATTGAGGAAATTGAATTAAGTTAGTATATCAATAAAATTTGATATATTTGTACGAATTAATAGATATTCTCCCTAAATAATGAATTTACCCGGTTGATATGCATTTAATTAATATTCTAATCATTTTCAATAAATATTATTTTTAATTTATTATTTTTATATAATTATTCACTTTTCGCCATATCCAATCTTGTTATCTGGTTACACGGTTTTATAGTTATGCGATTATTTCATCTAAGAACTTAGTTCTCCGAACGTCACGTCGAATTCCGTCGCCTGGCGCGAATTTGCGTATTCGACACACACAAGTCTCCCGGCTTACGCACGAAGGAACAGGGCTGAGATGCACAATAGGTACAAGCTTATCTCAGAAAGCGGGAAACGCAATAGAAGTAATAACATCCCTTATTACGACGTTACACGCGATATGGGATCGCGAGTTCGTGTTACACAAACGTTACCCACACTTAGCTCCGTCACCTTGCTTACGTATTTGTATTACCTGTACATATATGCGCATATACTCGCGCGTGTGCGTGTACACGAGCGTTGTGCATATTGCGAAATGCATTACGTATCAATACGAATGTAAACGCTCACCCCCTTGCGCGACAGTATCGTATGTATGCGTGACGTACTCACTGACCTCGCGAGTGTTGCTGGCTTTTTGTGTATTATGAGTGTATTAATATGTACATGTCTGTTTGTGAACGCGAATGTATATGCGTATATTGCTTAATGCAACGGTAGATTGTATACATGAACAAAGGAATGCCGCTGCTAGGCGCATTCGAGTGTATAGCGTATACGTGTGATGCGTATTACATCGATAAGCTGGCGCTTACTCGCTTGGTTAATATTATATAGATGTGCATGTGAGCGTACACGGGTGCATTACAGGACCGCGCATTATGTTTACGCGCGTTAGATGCGCGCGTTTATGCGCAACGCTCGAGTTTGCGAACTAGAAACAAGCATTCAGACACGTTACGTTCATTATTTCGTATGCCGGTGTCGAACAAATGAAGAAAATGACTATTACCCTCGTCCTGTATTATAATCAGAAAAATAAGGCTCACTACATAGAACTACAGCAAACACCTAAAATTACATGAAAAGTTGGAAGCAAGAAGTTTTCTTTATTATTAAGATATTTTTGTTCTCAAAATTGTGTTAATTTATAAAACTTTATGCTATTCTTTAGTTTGTGCCACACATTATAAGAAATATCATTGACATTGCTGTTTTGTCATTGGAGTTAAATACAAAGACATTAATATTTTAATTCAAAGACGCATTTAACAGTAACGCTGGTTACATATTATTATGCAACTACTGTTTTATTTTCGGTTAAAACCGGTTCCACTTGTTAATGAACATTAAAAAAATATAGCGTTCCACGTAAGCGTTGACCAGTATCTGCCTACATATATACAGACATTATACAGTATCGCGTGTATGCATGAACAATTGACGTGACGGGGTTATTAATAATAAAAACTACACCTCCCGCGGCCTCGCTGGCCAATCAATACGATGTTTGCGATATAAATTCAGCACATTCGATATCGAAAAAAAAATTTCGACTTGAAATCAATTTTGAACTCGTGTGATAACTCGTATTTTATTTTACGCCAGAACAAAATCAAGTTTACCTGTTTTGGGTTGAGAATACAGGTTTATATTGTAGTAATATTTATCGATTTTAAAATATAAAGTCCAACTCTGTAAAAGAATTTCATTGAAGTAAATATGAAACGCGCAATTCCTGCACGTAAAAATTGCATGATTCTGCATCAATGCTCGAATAACAAAAACGGTGATATATACCGATATTTAAAAAAAAGGTAGCAACAGAGCAAGCCACTCACAATAATAATATAATACGTTGGTTTTAAATGACTCACGAAGTATATGTACGCGAATGAAGTTCACGCGTACGCGCGTTCGCGCATTAAATTATCTAGAGCAACATATATACATATCGAATGAAACCGCAATAAACGAGAATATTAAATTAAAACTCAGAATTAAATATAAAATTAAAAACGCAAATGCTTTTAATGTGAGATCTACTTAAATAAAAAAATAAGGTTTATTTTATTACTGCAATTTATTTAGCAAGAAACTTGTTTATTTTTTAATATTGATTTAATAAAATTTATTAAATATATTATAGTAGTATCGTTTTGCAATGGGCGCAATGTTTCGGTAATGCACACAATCGTATACTTGATGTATCTGGATGCATGCATGCGTGCACTCTCGCGTAATCGCGGCGGAGGGTTGATAATTTCGCCGGAAGGAAGTCGCGAAGTGGTTATATTCGACGACGTGCCTCACCGCACCGAAAACTTGAGATTTCGTTGATTGCAGGGACGAAGAGCGAAGGGCTGACGTCCAAAGGGCTTGTTGCTAATAGAAATTTACTCTTACGTAGAATGAGCGCTTACCCTTAGCAAAGCACAGAACCGACAGGATGAATTCTTGGGAGGGATTGTCGTAACGTCATCGATGTGTGTAATAACGGCCGCCGATTACTTTCGCAACGGCTTGTTCGCTAGAACGACGTCAAGGGATGTAAAGTGTATGATGATTAATGTCAAGTGTAACGTGAAAGATGAAAATTAATATTTTGAGGGTAAATTACAATATTAATTACGTAAAAAGATTATTTCACAATTTTGACTCTTATTTATTTTTATAACGTTTGGAGACGAAATGATTGTTAAATATATATTTCAGTGACTGCTTGTATGGGAAAATTAATGATATAGAATATTAATTTAAAAAGTAATTTAAGAGAGAGAAAGAAAGAGACCTAACAGTCCTAAATATCTTATCAATTATTTTGTTATTATCTTTTACTTATTGTACATCAATATCGAAATATTTTAGTTAGGTAAGTGTCTTTTTTGGACACTTTCTGGTCAATGTATGTTTTACCGCTTTTATAAAGCGTATATATCGCTGAACAGATCCTGGCAATTTAAGCGGATTCTTTTTATTCTTCTCAGCTTTACTAATGCTTTGTCGAGAATACGTTTTATCTACTGATGGGCAGAAAATGTTCTGGTAAAACGATCTCAATCGAAACTCTGTCACCATTTCGAGATTCTCCGCATTGAAAAGAAGCATCTTATTTGAATTTACTTTTGTCTCGAACGTAGAGCTCAATTATTGCCTGACGAAGCGAAGGATTCCATTCGTGATCATAAAAAAAGGATATAAATGACTTTTTTTATCGTTTTGTCCATCAAGAGTTGAACGGTTTTACGATTGTCGGAAAATCCGTTTTCCGTTTTCAACGACAAGTGCAGATTCTTTAACCTTCGCGCGCCTTCAATAGTTTTTAAAAATTAGAAAGGATAATAAATTAATGCTTTATTCGTTGAACCATAACATCGCGAAGGTAGAATTTATCGCGTCTACAAAGTTCTATGGATCGTCCTTATTTCTTCTTTGGAAATTAAATACATCTCAAGAATCAACGCGCGGTAGATTTAATTATAATGTTTCATTTTAATAAGAAATGTAACGGAAACAATACTTGCTACTATATACCAACGGTTTCAGCAGATTCACTAAATAACTTGCGATTTTGCGGGAACATTAGATTTCGATTAATATACGATCAAACATATATTTAAATTTGTAATCGAATAATTCCACGATGTTTTATTCATCTACAAACTTATTTGTAATTCGCGTTTAATTAAACGGCCTGCGTTTATAAATTTTAATAAAGCATAAAGATGAAAAAAAATTACGTATTGCTAAATCGATTCCACGATAAATTGCGGTTTGAGGTTCCATATACGCCATTAAAAAGCTTCCACTTCGATTGCGCTGCAAATAAATATCGATAATCCCTGAAATTTTCTGGCAGGCTCTCAAAATAATTTCACGACTGGGGGCGGTTTATCCCAAAGCGATCGAGTAAAGGCGCGACGAGTTCTCGAGGGGTGATGGTGTGCGATCTAACCCGCGGAGAGGAACGCGAGTGCCGTAAGAAGACGGCGAGGAGTGTGGGGCACGAGGTAGAGGCTTGATGGAAGTTTACAGCTGTTTGCGTCGGATATCGATGATCGCGAGGGAGGCGGCGATGCAATAAAAAGCGAGCGAGCGAGCACGACGTTGCGGGAGACGGAAAAGAAATTTGCCTCTAAATTCCGCTGCGTGAGGGGGGAGGGCGTGAGGGGTGGTCTCCGACAAACCCCATGCTGAACCACCGCCCCCGGCCCGGAATAAGTAGATCGAGATTCGAGGCGCGCCTTTGCTGACGCTACTCGGCTGGATGCCGCTGGAACGCAATAGAATCCCTTCCACCAACAGAGGATCCTCCAGGATTCTACCGCGATATCGCGGCTAAACGAAGCGCTTTCCGACTGATTTATCCACTCGATCGCTCAACCTCCTCCGCGTCCCCTCTATCTATACTCTTCTACCATCCTCCACTTCAACTGTCTCTGCATTCTCTTACGGCGGCATAGGGCGCGGCGTGGCGCGACTTCGCGGAGAATTTTTCTTTCTTGCAAAGAGCAGGCTCCAAAGAAAATTCAAGTCCATAGAGCGCCTGTAAAGTATGTCGGTATTCCGTCGTGCGGAAAATGTTTCAACGCAGAAATATTGAGGGAGAGAGAATGGATAGAAAGTCGTGTTCGATAAAAACGAACGAAGAAATTCCTGACAATCATGTGTCTCTTAAGGGGATGCTGGAGCCGTCTGTTTTACCGGCATTTTTTGTCGGCACGTAGCGTCGTATTAATTTGACAGAATTAAAAATCCTTCTCCAGAATTGCAGTACATACATTAATGATTCGGGGAAACTCCGATTTTATATAGAAAACGAGAAAAAATTACGGAAGTACAGATTTCCTTATCCTACTCTTATCCCAATATGGCGTCTCGAGTTGCGGCGAGCTGTCAGCTCGTCACAAGATGTATTTCATATAAGAGATATACCATTGGTACGAACGCGAAAACAAGTTTCCCCGAATTGCACAACAAGAAAAACATCGATAAACCCCCCAAATCAAGATTTGGAAGCGTAATATAAAAGTATAATGTCGGTGTGCATCGTGCGTATGTGTGCGTGCAATGTAGCGTGCTATCCTTGTCTATATCTTTGTCTATACAAGGACAGATATAGTTCGCCGGTCTTCTTTACCGACGCCGATCGAGTTCGGCTACGGCTCCAGCTACAAGATTGAAATATATAACTTTCTGCGACTCGCTTGACGTTTGTTCCAATCGTATTTAAACTGCACGAATATAGAGTGAAGATTATAGTTCTAAATGAATTAAATAACTTCCCATTTTTTCCATTTTTTAATATTTACTGATATACAGGACAACTTTATTTATCTGGAATATTCATCCTATTTTTAGAGATGTGAAGATATTTTAATTATGCAAATTGGTACGATATCAAGAGGGTCTTTAATATGCTAGTAATAACTTTTAGTAGAGGCGTTTCGATTTCAAGGTTACTTTTATTTTTATGGAATTATATGATTTTTCTTATGACTACAAATGACTCTTTTAATAATTCCGAATATAAAAATATTGTGTTAAAGTTATCAAAAAATTAACAGTGTACAAGATATTTTATATTTTATTTTAGCATATTTTTTGACGTAAAATATAAAGTATTAAACTATTCATTTTTTGATAACCGTATCTTAATACTTTTATGCGCGAAATAATGAGATGAAT
>NW_020218370.1:156838-281740 GCF_003070985.1 Temnothorax curvispinosus | reverse complement strand
GTATACATTCGCGAGCAAGAGGTTTAACGGGCGGAAAGAGATCCGCGGGAGCGGAGGTTCGCGGTGATTTGGGTTCAGCCGCGGTATTATCGTTCTAGTCTATATGTACGGTATTGCTCCGCCGGCAGAGGAGTAATAGTTAAGGACAATGGAATCTCGCGTAGCGATAGCGGCGGCGCGGCGGCGGCGGCGGCGGCGGCGACGACGACGCCGTTGACGGGCCAGCTGATATAACGTATACGTTACTGCGGGTGACGGACAATAGCTGGTAATTAATTACCTACAAAGTACAGAGAGAGAACTGCATTGTAGTCTGTATCTGGTATTTATCTTGAAACATCAACAATGCACCGAGAGACGCCGTGCCGACGCGAGTGGTGGCGGCTAGGCGCCGCCGTGTGTGTGAGAGGAAGAGAAAGGTATAAGCGAGCGCGAAAGGAATCTCCGCGCTTACAAAGGGATTACCGCTGTAAGTAACGCAGCATCCAATGTGCGTATATTCGCCATCGTTTACGTACTGTTCCCCGTTACTTACTCCCGGTTCCTTGGATTTTGCTTTTGGGATTTTCTATCAGACGTTGAGGCTTGCCGCTTTTAATATTAACATAAAAGATAATACTTATTCGTCCGTTAATCTACTTTAATATAATACATATATCTATATATATTTATTTCTCTCGCATATTCAGATCACGAGTATCTCGTATAAAAATGAGATGTGATGAGAAAAATTAGTCATCTATGATAGTCATTATCTATTATATATTCGATCTTTTAATGGGATATAATATATAATATTTGTGTTCTTTACTATATTTCTTTCTCATATCATATCTGTCAGATATTCAAAGTTTTAACTATTTTTTAAAATAATAATTATATGTAGATATTATACCTACTGATTTATCCACTTGAGGACATGTTCTACGATTTCCTTACAATAAAATTCCATTTAGTGATATCTTGATATTGACCACATTTGTTATATTTAGTTTTCATTATTCATTTATATTTAAATTTTCTAAAATGGCATTGCTGTCTTTAAATAATAAATAAATTTATTAATTACTCGATAAATCGATGCTTGTCTAAGAAAGGTCTAGAATTTCTGAGCTACAAGATACAGCTAAAATAATTTGACCTAATCTACTTTTTAACGCAAATGGGTTTTCACTCATTGAGGAAATTCTTGTGATGTGTTTGCGAGTAAAAAAGAGTCGGAAGTGTCGTTGTATGTGGAGCGACGCATTCCCAGAATGTACCACCAGTACATCGTCAATTCGCAAGAGGTACATATGTAACTGTAGCTAAGGGTCGGAAATTCTCGCCGCATTACCGGCCAATCGTGTGCACGGGCCGTCATCTGGTACGCCTAATGCACGGCACCTAATGCAGTCGTGTTTCGTGCGAGGTACTCACCCCTTCACCCTCGTTTCAACCCTCTCTATGTTACCGCAAGCTCGGGACACGAACGGTCAGATTGAAATCAGAGTCCGCGATGGGGTAAAACGGCTCGTGCCTTGCAGAGTAAAAGGGTTGGAGTATCATTCGGAATCGGCAACATCATTTGTATTCCGAGTTTATCTCGTTGGAAATGTCAATCGATTATTCGATTAAAACAATCTTAGCGCTATGTAGCTAATGTAGCAAATTTTGCAAGAATTTAAGATATAAAATAGTGTTATAAGAATAATATCTTTTAATGATAAAAAGAATTTTACATAAATTAATTTTTTCGTGTATATAATATTACGCTTATAGATACATGATATATAAAAATATCATAATGTATATAAATACTTACATAACTATATGACAAATTTTAACACATGTGTTTTTTTTTGTTCTAGGTAAGTCCATTTTGCGTTTTTGTCTGCATATTGAAGTACGTTCCAGATGCTTCTCGTCAAAAAATGCGGTAAGACACAAGTAAATTGACTCTTTTCTAATGTAAAATCTGCTTTACCGCGTTCTTTTGGCCATTACAAATAATCTTGTTATTCTTCTATTCAAACTTAATATTTTTTTTTCATATAATTATTAATGTAAAATTTATCTGTTACAAACTTTATAGTTCGTAGTAGCATTGGAACTTCTATAATCTTTCTTTCGAAACTTGTGATAATCTGGCTGTCAGACATAGAAATGTCATTCCGATAAAGCGCGCACCGTAGACACATTTCGATCCCTTTAAGGGGATCCTAATTGCGACGGCTGAGATCTGGGATGCGATCAGCCCGGCACAGTGTTCCTTCGAGAGACACGAGGATTGCCCGTTAGAAAATTGTGTACCATCCGGCGCGGGACGCGTGTCGCCGCGGTGCGCCGCAGCGCACGGAGAGAGGAGAGATGCAATCGGCCATGTAAAACAGGGCTGCTGCCAACGTACGTCCATCCTTTCTTTCCTTTCTTTCCCATTGCCGCTCACTCTCTCTCTCTCTCTCTCTCTCTCTCTCTCTCTCTCTCTCTCTTTCTTTCTTTCTCGACCAGTGTAACGTTATGTAGCGTTGTGCAGCGCACGAGTGCAGTCACGAACAGTCACGAAGGTGCGAGGGAGTAGATGGGGACGGCCTCCCGTCGTTCTCCTCTTCTTGTATTCCCCTTGAGCGATTAATCCTCCGGTCAGTACCGCGATTCCGATTTGATCTCGTAGCGCCTTTCGATACCTCGCTTCGTATTTATTAATCGGGGCGATAATTTGAGTATGTTTTAAGATACGCGCCGCGCGCAAGGTGAACTTGATTCACCGCTTTTCAGTTACAACTAACAGGTAGCATGCGACCAAATGAGATTTATTACCACGCTGAAAAAAGCAGACTTTCGTGCAAGTCATAGTTGATAATATATCGCGAAACGCGTATAGCGTAGCTCGTTCTATTAGTTTAATTTTGAAAAGCTGAAACGTGATTATCGATTGATATAACTTTATACAAACGACAGAAGCAAATAAAGCACAATTTATTATTGAACAATAATAATTTAGAATTACTTGTTTGAGAGAAAAGTTTCCATAGATAATACGTTACTATCATCACGAAATTATCGCAACAGATTTTCAGTCATTACACACTGCGAGGTAGATAGAAAATATTTTCGACAAATTTGCCTGTAGTATCGAGAAGATAATAAAGGTTTAAGATTTAAGGGTTGTTCACTTGAATTTAATTCCGCGGCGATAAAAGACGCGAATAATCGCGTGAACGCGACAATTACGGGACACTCAACGCGCGTCTCACGCCTATCCTCTTCATCGCAATAGTTGGCGGCGGTCTCGTCTCGGGAGAAGGACTTTCGGGACAGACTTTGGCCACTCCATTCGTCGACCTCGAAGTACCTTGGCCGCCTCCACCGTGTATACGCGCTGGACTCGTCCCTGAGTGACTTTGCGATTGGAGTACTTAAGTAGGACACGGCCAAAGCGTTAATGAATCTCTCTCGGGACTCGTCCGCACAAAATCAATATAACGGACTCCGTTCCTGCAGAACGACGTCGAATCGGTGAAACGCTCTCAATCACGTTTTTCCTTGCAATTTTTGTTTTTTGAAAACGTGATTTTCTTAGCGTTAAAAAATGTTACAAATATTTAATAAAAGCAAATGTAAGTTTATAATGTTTCTTACTTTATACATGATCCTTGTCTTTCGCGTTAATTTGATGTGCATATCGATCATCGTCACACAATATTCTGGTTAATCAAATAGTTTGATTTTTTTCTTATCTTGAAATCAGAAAAAGAAGATTTAATGGAAACGCGCGATATTTGAAAAATATTTAGAATGTTTCCACGACGATTTCATAACTGTCATTTTTCGTCGAAGAATTTTTTTTCAAATATCGACAATAAGATAAGGGCGAAGTGGCGCATTGGAAACTGATTCCCAGTTGTCAAGCTATCGCCGACCGAGCGTTATATCATCCGTTATATTATATCCGATCCCGTTGTGACGCAGAATTATGATTCACGAGCAAAACATTTCGCCGACCGAAGGCACTTTTTCTTCGGCTTCCTTGACATTCTCGAAACGCCCGAGAAAATAAGGCGTCGTGGTTTTTTTTGTACGTGTTTACGGGGGAGATTTTTCTCCCGCAAAGAAATGATTTGTGGCGCCGGCTTTTTCTCCATTCCCAACAGGTTGCATGGCATGCCCGAAAATCAGTGATCGTAATGGATTTCTGATCTGCGACCTCATATAACCAGTATTGGAAAGGATCGCTGATTGATATGGAAATTTATTATTTGTAGCTAATATTAACATACTGTGTGTCGATATTATCCAATATCTTACAGACACCAGCGAAAATCGTTGCATGTTGCTTTCTTTTGTCATATGTAATGTATTGTGTAATGTATTGTATCTTCAAAGAAATGTACATTTACAAACAATTATATATTTTACTTTATACGCATTACGTAAATGTATGAGCTATATGTATACGTCATATATACTTGGAAAAAATAAGATATGTCCAAAATTCTACTATAATTTTTATTTAGAACTAATTAGAAAAGATACCATTTTTAGTAGATCTTGGTACAGCCTAATAATAATATTTCTGTGTGAATTTTGTATACTTCCAACTTATTGTCAGTAAACTGGGCGCCGATTATTTTTTAGTCTTAAAACACAGCTTGTTGGAACAATCTAAATTCGTAATTGATTTAACTTTTGATGCTAATAAGCATCCTTTTTGAATCGCTGTAAGGAATTTATTGTGAGAAATATTACCTCAGCCAGGAATTGAACTTGGACTTTTTTATAATCCATGTCGGACGGCTTTATCAATCACTGAGGCTGCTATAATTCTTAGGTCAATTTTTACTGCGTAGAAAACTAATAAGTCCGTAAATTCGAAGATCTATATCATTTAAATTTTTTTAATTAAAAAAAAAAACGCTCAATATAATAAATCTATATAATTTTGGATGCGGATACGTTTATTAAATTATATTCTATTTTTGTAGCAAAAGACAATCTCTCTTTCGCATTTTTGATATAGTATTCTTATAAATGTACCATTTGTTAAACGTATCTTTGTTATTTCTATATAATCATATCTAAAAAGATTAGTTACAAGATTGTGGAAACTATCGAAAACGGATCATAATTTCATGTCCGAACGGTAAAGGATTATTTCAGCCCTTCTTGTTCCGAATGTTTTGTTTCGTTTGGAAAGTACGGTGTTTATTCGCGACGCTTTTTTCGACGCGCACGTTTTATCCCCCTGTCGTAAATATGTACCCGACGTCCCCGCGTGTTATGAGAGCATCGCGAAGTCTCGCACACCGAGCGTATTGCAAGAACGAGGGAAAAAGAGCGAGAGAACGAAACCGAATCGTCCCCGTCGCTATATTGCGTTCGGTTCCCGCTCCTCTGCCTCACCATCGCCCTGATTTTACAATCGGTACCCGGTGCAGGCCGATACTGCATTTTATCCCTCGAGGGTGGGTCGGCTCGAGGGGCGAGCGGACGATTTTATTGGATGTGACATTCCCACCCCGTGAGACCCTCGATCTTTCGCCCCCATCTCTTTCGTTCGGACAGAAAAGGGCTTCAAATGGCTGCAATATCCGCTTGTATTGACTCCTGGAATTGGGAAGACCTTCTTGTGTCGACGGAGTTGTCTCATCTTCAGCGCTTTGCTATAAGTTCCTTCGATGGCGCGTGGA
This sequence comes from Temnothorax curvispinosus, assembly GCF_003070985.1. NCBI lineage: Eukaryota > Metazoa > Arthropoda > Insecta > Hymenoptera > Formicidae > Temnothorax > Temnothorax curvispinosus. The sequence continues at coordinate 276,071 of NW_020218370.1, read as the reverse complement.
ATAAATTTTACTGTCAATTAGCATGTTGTTTCACAAATTATTCGTATTTATGTAAGATGGCATACTTACTGCTTGTTGAAAATGACTGCACAAAATAGATCAACAAGGCACGTATATACATTGCTAATATTTTTCAGAAGATAAGAGTAAACTGAATATAAAATGTAAGACATATTTGCTTCGCAACGAATTATAATCATATAAACAGTATATAATTACTATAATTTAAAAACTTGTGTCTCGATCTTTTTTTAAGAAAACTTTAACTCCTAAATGAATTAAAGAGATCATAGGAACAGTGCATGTGACTATTTAACAAGTAGCTGGTATCCCTATGTTAGATCTCCGTCCCTCGCTGTTTGTGTTGTTAGTGATCTAACGCTGTGTTTGTTAAAGTACGGATGGTCAAGTGCATACCGCCGCTTCGAAGTGTCGTTCTGTCGGAAGGATTCCTAAGGGCGTCGTCTGGTGGGACGACCCCGACACAGACTCGACTCGATCCGACGAAAGAGATTACGACCCTCTCTCACCCCTTGTTTGCCCTCCCTCGCGAGAGCCACGAGAGCCGAAATAACGTCTTCCGCGCGGCGACGCGCGGCTACGGAGCTGTTAACGTCGCACTAAATCTTGTCGAGGGCGCAGAAGGGGAATTACGTTTTCGTTTGGGCACTTCGCCCGATGGATTGTAAATCGGAGTGGAGAAGCTTTCTTATGGAGTTCCGAGGATCTCTTTTCTCTTTCTCTCTTGCAATCCGCTTCCTGTCGCTGCAGTTTATGCGCTCGCCGCGTTACCCGATTATTTCTCGGACTCTCGTTTATGCATTATGGATTGAAAAGCGTTGCTGATAAAAATGTGCGTGGATTAAAAAGAATTTGAATTTTGCCTCGCTTTTCATGCTTTTTTCACGAAGCACTTATATAGCTTGAAAAACATTAATTGTATGTCTTACAATTATATTATTCACTTTTCTTTTGTCATACCGTAATATCTTTATTTAATTTTATTGCGAAAAGAGTAACAAAGACTAACAAGATGCACTCGTTTTTCATTCATTTAAAAATGTTGCCTCGATGCTCGAGTAATCGCATAGAAGAATGCTAGTTTTTTTTCTCTTTGAAACGTTTTCAATGTAAGTGCTTTAAAATAATTTATCCTTTCCGCTGAAAATGTTGTTTATCTCAAGCGTGTTTCCGTTTTAGAGAACATCGTATAGCGCAGGTATGAAACACGCTCGCTTCGTTTGGCTCACCGCCAAAAATCTAATGTCTCTCAAAACGGTCGCGATATATCATTGGAGGTGCATCTGCGTTTTTGCAGAAATAATTGGGTGGGTTTTGGAGTCGCCGCCTTTTTCGATTATAAATCACTCGATGTGTTTTTCAACACTGTCGCGCCAATTTTCCGCCTTGCCGTTTTATCATTCGTCGAGTCCTACGCCTTCCTTTTCTCCTTCGAGATATCTCCGTAAATTTCTTTGTATTGCCTCACGCCTCAATTTACATTCGAAGATATTTTACATTGAATGACGGACAATCGTCAGCGAGAAGAATCGCCGTGAGTGGCGGCAATCTCAGATGTGACGTTACATATGTTAATAGGTCCCATAGATCACGACGGTGGACAGTGCAATAACCCAGATTCAAACATCGATGATTTAGGACACTATGCAAATGATACCTAGTGCGACAGGATGCAATGAAACTGTCGGGGTTTATCATCTTCCACCCTGTGCTTCTCTTGCACCATCTTATCTGTTCGAATGTAAATCCGTGGTCTATATCGAGGGAAAGTACGTAATTTCTCCGCGGCATAATCGCAACACGCACTCCGAAACGTAACTTTAACACATTTAATTCTCATAATGTTGTATAATATTTATGTAATTATATATGAAATACGATATATAAAATATAAAACACGCTCTGTCTAATCAATCTCTATGATAACGAATTTTTTAGCTTAGCTTAAATTAGCTTAGATTAATGTTAAAGATGATTGTACAACGCACGAAAGTAGACACGTTTGTACGCGTCCGAATGCCTATCGCGAGCACGTGATTTACAGATCTCTCTCAAGGATGGAGCCGTTCTCGCGGAGTTAAAAGAGCGTTTACCCGTCATTGTAAGACGATAAATCAAAACAAGTCGTCGCGCCGCGCCGCTGCGACTGGCACTCCTCACGCTCGGGAGAGAACGTGTGCGAATGACACGGAGATGGAATTAGCGTAACACGTACTCACACTTGAAAGCTCGCGGAATCCTCTCTCCCGGAGTGGTGGAGGAGCTCATGCCGAAGGCGGCGGGGGAACGTCTTTTTGACTGACTCGCGAGCGAGGCGCAACTGGCAAAAATACGAACAAGAACGAACGCGCGGCCCCGGCAGCCATCGTTTAAAGTATCGCCAGCGATTTATCATTGGCCGCATTAATGGCACCGGAATTCCGTGTATTCTATTTGTATCTGTCTCCCCACTGGCCGACCCCCCGAGCCGGAACTCTAACCTCGTGCCAAAAGAAACGGACCTGCTCGATCACCTCCCTCCCATATCCACCTTCTCTACCTCTCTCCCTAACGGCGGTAAAAGCCGCGTTATTAATTCAGGAAACGACGCCCAACGCCGTTTCCACGGGGGGAGACGTCTCTCAGTCTTGCTGGAGACGCGCGTAACGAAAAGAAATCTTTCTGCTAAAATCATGACCTTTATAGAATCTTGCAAATTTAAAAAGATTTATATTTATTTGATACCGAATTTAGAACTTGAGATGTAATAAAAATATTTTGACATAATTTTATAATGTGGTAGAAATCAGTATAAAATTATATAGTATCTATAATACAACTGTTATATTTTTTAATTATTTTAGAAACAAATTTTAGTTATTAATATATAAAAACATAAAGTAATTCGAAAACTTTATTCTCAATGTTTAAATAATTTGTATAGTAGGTACTTAATTCACGCCTGTGTTGTAAAGTACAAAGATATATCCTTTCCAAATGCCTTTCCAAATTTTTCTCCTAAAAGTAAAATAATTACAATTTTACGCACCAGATTGACTTAATTTTAGAAACACATCTTTCTCTCCCTCTCTCTCTCTCGCTCTCTCGCTCTCTCTTTTTCTAGAAACACACTTCATGTGCAGTTGGGGAATGGACGGCAGCATGGTCGGTTAGATTTCCCTCTGTGCATTTTCCAGCGAAGAGGGATGAAGGGGCAAAGCGGTCGGCTGGCTTTTCTTTCGAGCGTGCGGCTAGCGAACCTGCGGCTATATCCTGATTTCGCTTGAGGTGGAATCGGGCAGCCCGCGGACCATCTGTCCATTTCCTCAGAGAATGCTACCGTTCGCCTCGGGGAGTCTCGGCCGGCGCGGCGCGGGCGTTCGAAATCGAAGCACAGGATCGGCCTTCGCCGAAACGAGCGCGAGAATACAGAAAGAAAGAGTGAGAAAGAGAGAGAGAGATTCAGCGATGATCTTCTCTTTTCTCTCTTCTCTTGTTCCGCTTCAGGTTTCGCTCCACTCCCTTTTCCGTCCCGCTGTTTTTCTCATTTTGCGCGGATCACCCTGGCGGTTTTGTTCCCGCTAACGTATTTTCCACCCGCTTTTTATTCGATACCGGATAAAAACCAAGTTCGATCGGGAGACGCGATTCTAGATATAATATTAACCCGTTTACATCGACTGAGCAAATAGACTAGGTCATCCGCAGTGCTTCCGATTTTCGTTTGGCAAACAGCCCATATCGCCGATAGTACTTTATGAGATACTAAAGTGTAGTCATGTGCAACATAAGATTACATTATACGAAATATATATAAGCGCAATTTTTCCAAGTGTATAATTTATTTGCCATTTAATGACCTCTTTATGAAATAGTTCTATATTTTTACAGAAAAGTTGCAAGTTGATTGCTATCGCGTGGCTTTTAGCCAATCAACTTGTAAATTTTTCATACAAACAGAATTTGCGCACACATTTATCTGAATGAATTTGGATTCTAGAAACGTGTACTAGCCATATATTTCGCACGAGATTGACATTGACAATGAGTGGATAGACATGTGATATTTTTCAAGGGTTTTGTAATTAATTAATTAGTCATTGCTAATCGTAGAAAATAAATCACGATTATCTTCCTCCTCTCCTTCGAGAAATGATTAAAGAAACATTGCTCTAAATATCGCTTATTTGCTACAGCAACGACATAACTAAAAAATTGTCATTATTGAACTGTTTGCAAAAGAAGAGTGAAAGTTCAATACACTAAATAAAGAGCTAATATATAGCTAGATATTTTTGTTCCTCTACAATCAGTTATTGCACCAAAATCGCATATGTCATTGTTGTAGCAAATGAGCGATATATTTTCTGTCGCTCGGATGTGAAAGTAAATCGATCTGATTTGCATTGAGATATAAAGTTATATTTGTCCGTCGAGGAAAAATCGTTTATAAAATTTCGCGTGAATTTCTGATATCAATCGTCTGATGTGATATTATCGCAGCTAAATTGGAATAACATAATTTTTTTGCAAGTGAGTCAATTTTATTTGACCTAATATCTTAGAAAGGCTACAATAATAACCATCGTTTCATATTAGGTCAAATTAAATTTGAAAACTATTGACTGCTGTTCAGCATTTAAAGTCAGAATTAATCAGAGATTTAAACACGACGCTGCTCTTCCAGCAGCAATCTAATGTTATAAATTTGTAATATTTAATCCTGGATAGGGGTGAAAATGCACCGTTGCACGATGGTAACTAGCGTGAAAGCAAAAGCCAAACAATATGAAATTTAGTATCAACCAATTTCGTAAAGTTTTACCTGCCAACTGCAATAACGCGGCGCGCAGTGACGCATAATATTTGCATTACATTTAATGAAACGTTAAACTCTTGAACAAAATACGCGTGAAATAAAAAATATAGATGCGAGGCGAAAATTTGTAGAAGTCGAGCGGGAGAGAGTTACGCGGGGATGATTTGAGGGAGCCAGTTTGTTTAATCCGACAAGTGTCGGTAAATATGGACGACAAATAAAAGACTCCGAAGCGAAAATTTTACAGTGTGCACACACAGGAGGTGGAACCGAAATTATACAACAATAGAGTGCTTGTTGGAAGCCTGACGCCAACGCGGATGGAAATTCAGCTTTAATATTTCTTTTGCGCCCGGTTAGACATCCCCCCCCCCTCCTACTTTTCCCTCGGGGCCGAGCGAGTGGGCGCCCAACCCAATTATGTAAATTCACGATTACATAATTAAACAGTTACCGCGACGATGGCGGGGAGAAGTGAGGGGAGCACGAAACTCTCCGTCCCTCAACTTGCTTTTCCCTCTGCCTCTCGTACTAGATTTTCTCTCCGTCGTGGATATTTTGACAAATCTAGCGCCGCTCGTGTCGTTTAGCTTTAGGTATCTTGTTGAAAAGAAAGGAGAAAAGGTCAATCTCTGAATAATTTTGTTACCAATCAATCATGTTTGACAGTGGATGTCTTCCAAAGACCGTATTAGCCAACGGATGAAAAAAAAACCTGCATATTTCAGAATACGAATGTTCTTCTTGTTTGACAAACTGACAAGGATATCAAAAAGGGTGTCAATCTCGTTGTCAGGAAAAATAGATCACTAGGGTTGATGATCTAAGTGACCCGTTCTTGCTCTTTTTCTTTCTGTGGCGTATCTCTTGTCTCACACCTTGTGCAAATTATCACGGATAATCGCACAGACATCGTTTTCCGCGTTACGTGAAGCAAGTAACCGCGTAAACCAATAGCTACAAATATAGAATAATGAGATAATGAGGCCATCAATTTAGAATTTGTGAATGTTAAAGAATCTCCGAGTAAAAAGCAGAAATGTATGAATATATATATATGTATATATATATATATATATATACATATATTATTTATTGAGGTTAAAAATATTGTATTTTTCTCTGGCAAAACTTATAAGTTTACTTATAAGTTTTGCCAGAGATATATTTTCTCACGTATTGATGATTATCATCATTTTTATATTTGCTCTTTACGGATGAATACCATCGCGATGCGATATGAATTTGCACGATCCATTTTGCTACCGCGATGGAAAGGAAGAGAAGGAGATACGGTTTGGAAGAGATGCATGCACGTGTAAATGTGTCATAAGTTTCTCGTGAAAGACGGTGCAACGATCGTCGCGCGCTCGTTCTCGCGATCGTAAAAAAATACGAACGTAAGACAAGCCGCTTGTTTTTTTTATTTTTATCGTCTATCTTTGACTTAAATTCGGATAATAGGTTATCTAACGACGGGCTGAGCGGTAAGAGCCTCCGCGATCCGGCTTTATTGCTTCTTAATCCCTTACGCAGTTCTTATTTATTTTCCGCGTACCCTCTTGCGCATACTCTTTTATCGACTCGTAATTTACACGTTATCGCTGTCAGGAACGGCCTCGAACTGGACTGCCGGCTTATATTTGCGCACCTCTCAGCCATGATTGCTGTGGACATTCCTCAAACAGGTATTTTAATCTCTGCCACAACCGCTATTTGGACATTTCCTGGAATTTAAGGGACGCCTTTAGTAATTACGTGTGTACGAATTGCCATTTCGCATCGATCCGCTCGCGGATTAAGGATAATCATTTTACTTCGCCCGGAATCGAGCCATGACGAGGGCCGAAGTGTAGGTCCATTAAGTGATATCTTGTCATTTGAATCAGCATAATCTCTCAACGTACGTTCCATATATTTCAACAACAACAGTATTACAAATGGTTATTTTGACATAAAATTGTTAAAAATAATAATATTTTTCATACTGCAAATATGATACTAATTATATTTTAATAAAAGTTTTTAATTTTCTTTGATTATAGTATTATATACATTTGCTAATGTACATTTATAAACATTTGCAAATTAACTTTATAATCGATACTTTTAAATCAAATCTGAAAATAATTATATTTCTACAAGAATCACAATCTCACTTTAATCATATTAAGATAATATCATATTGGAAAAAGAAATCTCTCTCACTCTTTCTTTTCCCCCTCTTTTTCTCTCTTTTCTCTTCACGTCAATATAAAAAATTAGTTTTGAGCACAAAAAGGATAGCATAAAAAGGATCACTTATTCGGATCAAATCGATAATTTGGCACTATATCGAAAAAACTGCAGGTATTTCAAGAAAGGGTTAATGGTAAAAGTATTTGTACTTGTATTCTTATACAAATGTTTCTTTCTTTTGCAATGCATGGTGTATCGATCGATACCCTGGGACGTCGATCCTTGTCTAAGTCGGCGCGATCCCGAGGATGAACGCCGCCGCGACTCACCTGCCGAGTATGCGTACCTGTGCGTTTCTTTTGCTACCTAGGTGGTCCGGCCCGCGTACACGGCAGATCATTTTTTAAAAGAGTTTTCAGTTCAGCGTGCACGCGGCGCGCGCGAGCTTTATTCTTCATTATGTCCGGTTATCCATCTTCGAGCTTGCTGGTCGTTTTTTCGGTCGGCGCGGGCGAGAGGGAGAAAGAGATACAGAGAGAGAGAGAGAGAGAGAGAAGAGTAAAAGAGAACGAGAGGAAGAAAGGGGGAAGAAAAGAGAAGCGAGGGCCGGCTTTCGTTAGAATACTGTCTAAACCGACCACGCGCTTTCCCACATGAGGCGATTTTATTGCCCTCGCGGTGTGGCGGTATAAAAAGCGACGGTAATAACATCATACGATACACTCGGCATTCACTTAGCAGTTAACGCGGTTTGGCTTATAAGAAGCTTATTACTCGCGGAACTTGACGTAGAAACGATGCGAGAAGAAACTACATTGCGATTAGCAGCAGTGATTTCCCTTGAATTACGTGATTTCTGTAGAGTACTTCATTATTCAGACCACATCCCTTCTTCTCTCATGCAACACGCATTAAAACAGATTACTTCATAGGATTTCTTATACAATCATCATCATATGATCTCTTATTGTGACTTATTTCATATGATGTACTCTTCACGCGACTGAAACGCGTTTTAAATGCAGAAGTTCTTTATGTATTTTTATTTATGCTCGCAAGCGCGCGCTTTATATAAAAATATTCATAATATTCTGTTATTAAATAAAATATATTTTATACTTTCTTGATAAATATTTTTTAAATATTTGATTTTTTTAATATAAGTTAACGTCAGTCGCTATGTCAAGAACTTGTCCGTGGTAAATGCAATCTCAATATGCGAATCGTTCTCATAAGGCTCGACACGCGCCGCGCGTTTCGATGTCGCGGCGCCGCGGCGCCGCGCCGGCTGGTTTAAAGGGAATTTTTTTTTAAGCGAGTCGGAGCACGAACGCCCGGGGACAGACGAAATTGCAGATAATTTGTAATTGTGGCGGGTGTATAGCGAGAAAGGGAAAAGATGAGGAGAGACAAGAGGAGATAGAGTCAAAGAGCGAACGAGAACGTACGAAGGAGGAACAAAAAAAAATCGCGGAACAAAGAAAAAATGCGAGCGAGACAGTTGTTTTCCGACGTAAACGAAATTACAAGGAAGCTAACCCGCGCGATGCGGACTCAATGGTCGTCGAAAACGTTCCCCGCTTTCATAGTCACGGTCTTGTTTCCACACTCATCCCTTTTCCTTCCTGTCTCTGTTTCTGCGCCGCTTTCTCCGGCTTTTATATAGCGCTATAATTTCGCGTATTAGGCCGCCCGCGATTCGCAGCTTACGCATTCCATTGCGAAACATTTAGCATAAATTATGAAACGATTTGTACTCCGACGCGAGCATTGAAATGAGAGCAGCTGGCATATAACTGTCAATCCTGATTAAATAAAGAATTGCAATAAAAAACGTTAAGTTCTACAGAGGCAACAGAAACGTCGTTCGTTAGCCTTAAGGAAAATCGCAAACTATAAAATGATATTGTCGCGTAAAAATATTATAAAATTGATATATAATGCATGATATTGTCAAGACGTCATAAAATTGGTATTGTCCTGATGAGGATACATACAAACACGCAAACACGCTGCAGTAAATAATGTAATGTTTATGAGAACTGTAATTTTCTGGATTAGCGGTATGTTTTTTTAGGTAATATAACGATTAACTGTGTGAGTCGACGAGCGTTACATTTGCCTCTTCCTCTTGAACCAGTTTTTCCTCTTGAAAATCAATATTGACTTCATCTATCGAAAAGTAGATTAGTAACAGAAATTGATACATTTCTGTTTGACTTTTTGGAGTTTTGTATTTTCACAGATTGTATATAGGTCGCGCCCGCGCGCGCAACACCTTGTGTATGTGCGCGCGCGACAGAACAATTCTAGAGATAAATGTAAAAGGAAAAAAAAACAAAACGTACGCGATACTACTTTGAAGTTACTGAGCTCAGTAGAGGAAGAGGGCTTCGAAGAGCCTGGCAGAGATATCGCTGTTCGACTAAGCGCTTCCAAGAGCCAAACCCCTCAAGCGTCCGGCAAAGAAATTCCGCTCGTATTTTCGTGCAAGAACCCGCGCGACGTCGCTCTTGTACGATATTAAAGTTCGCGCGCGCGGTGGACTTGAGAGAGGATGTAAAAAGAAGTAAAAAAAAAAGAGGAAGTAAAAAAAATCGAAAAACTGGTATGAAAAATTCATACGTGCCGTTACGCCGCAGCCGTATTAGCAGCAGAAGTTAAGATAATATCGCGACATAATACGTTCGCGCGAAACGAGAGAGCATTCTGCATACCGCTCTCTCGCAAAATTCCCCGAGTCCCGCGGGCCATGGCACGTCCGTTGGTTCGCTACTTAATCTTACGAAGCCAAACGCGCGGAGGGGGACCACCATAATTCGATATTTCACGCTTTGTTCCAATTTGTTCCGAATCACAGGGTAAACGACTTTTAATTTTCTCTTCAAACCGTTATGTTTTCTGTTATCTACTTTAAAATTTTTTTTATGTTTACTCATAACTGATGAACATGTATATTCATGTTCTATGTGTATAACAATGCACATTCCGAAACATTTGTTTTTGATTTTAATGAAGCAGATCCCTTGGCGAATATTCAGTCCATTTTATAGCAAAAATATGTAAGAAGATCATCTGTTGTCGTATTATAGTATTTTAATTAATAATCTGTTAATGGTTTTTGCACCCAAGTTTCAAATTAAAATTCTGTTATACCATATATAATAAGTTTACTTATAAAATCAAGTTAAAACTTACTGAAGTTTTTTTAAAATTATTTGAAAGATCAATCATTAGCATCAAGCATTGCTGCTGAAATATTTTCGTAGACTAAAAATTAGTTTCAAATTAGTCGAAAAGTTTACCATTAAAATCAAAGATAAAGTTACTTTATTTATAAAAGTTTTGAAAAGATCTCGGTTCTAGAACATAATAAATATCATTTAAGCTGTTCTTAGGAGATCACGTTTTTTTCGATTCCACTCTTCTTCGAGTCGCGACTCATTTCGCTCTGCTTTTCTGGACCGCGACCAAACGAAGAAATCGAACGAAGACAGATAGAGGCGAATCTGCACATTGGCGGCCTCATAAAGTGCCGCAATTTCCGGTCGAGGACGACAGGAAGGGAAGAAAGACTTTCCGATTCGCCGCGCAGCAACGCGCGCGCGTTTTAACTTGCGGTGCGGAGAAAGTTGGCAGAAAGTTAAAAATCCGACCACATTCCCTCCCTCGAAAGTTTTCGGTCGGCTGCCGGAAATGGACTCGTTCGAGGCATCGTCCTCGTCCTCGTCCTCGTCTTCATCCTCGTCCTCGTCGTCATCGTCATCGCCATCCTCTCCAACGTCGGCGCATTTCTACCTTTGGTTTTCCGCTGCGCCGTTTTTATTTTTCCGCGGCACGTCTTTTGCATGGAGCTTTTTTATTGGTCGCCATTCCGATGCTCTTGTTTACTATTTGCAAGTATAATTTCGTAGGGTTTAAGTTAACGACTTTCGCGTATACATTAGCTGTAAATATCCGCGAGAGATGCTATCGCCTGTAATTGGTTCTCCACCCTCGCTACCCTCCCATGACCACCCTCGTGCGCACGATCCCTTCGCACGCGCGCGAAATCAATTTGGCTGTTATTTGAAAACTTCGCTGCTCGGTCTTCCCTTTTATGTTTACAGTATAAATTATGATCGGAATTGAATCGATATTCTCTGGCGAGAAAATGAATACTCGATCGCCGAGCGGCCACGAACTGTGTGCTTATTTGTAATTTTTATGTAATCCAAATGTATTTATTTTAATATAATCAATTCAGAGAATGACTTAATTGATAACTTGATAATAACTCGTTGTAACGTTATGAATGATAACATTATAATTTTGATAATATATATTTTGGCAATATAAAGATTTAAAATGCAATTTTTGTTTATTTACAAGCTAATGAGCATAACATATATTCATGAACGTATATATAAATAACAGTTAAGTTTCTCGGCTCAACCAATAATATCATCTCATTTCATCTACGGCGTTATCTGAGCGGCACCAAAGTTTGATAAGCAGTCGCCCTCTGACCTCCGTTTGTTTATCCCTTCGCCATTCCGTTCTCCGTGAAGCCTCTTCGCCTCCTCTCGCGCGTTCGCATGCTGCGTCTCAAAACGAGCCCTGGATTTAATGTCGTAATTAAAATGCACATGGTAAGCTGCCGCCACGCCGTTGTCCCGCGGCGATGACTAAACGAGAGGCGAGGGGTGAAGGGAAGTCCAAGAATGGAGGCGGAGATGGGCCGCTCACTGGCGTTTTAAGGGAGGCCCGGGGCGACTTGCTTCCGTCCCTTCCTCCCGCCCTCCCTTCGTCTTTTGCTCGCTCTCATTCTCTCCGTCATCTAATACCACTCGTAGAATCACCCCCTGAGAAATATTATAATACCGCGTGCGATTTGTCCCAGCGTAAAGCACGGGAGCATGCTTGCCGAGCGAGCCGCATGGGTGTAAACGGTCCCGTTAATGAAAGCGGAATTAAGGCCGCTGTCACGCGGCCGCGCACGCGTCTTTCTCGTGCGACGAGCGACGAGCCGAGGCCACGGTTTAAGGGGTCCGTGAAAAATTACGTGGTGCTTGCTTCGTGTGCTTGAATTATGGCGAGTTCCTTCCGGCCGCAATTTCAAGCTTGCTATCCGGAGCAAGATATTCTCGCGTTCTGCCCTCGTAATCGCATGTAGTTTAGCCGTTATATAATTGAAAAACGAGCGTTATACTTGATAATCTCCAAAATTCTATATTTTACTTTTACAGTTCTAACTATAAAAGGTTTGATATATAGGTTTTTATTATAGCGTGACAGAGTTTTCAAAAAGATTGTACTATAACCGATGGAAATAATTAATAATTTACTTTTGAAGCTTCTTGGAAAGTTCAGGATATTTTTGCTGATTACATGTATCCACAGATATAATCTTAATATATGTGATCAAACACAGATATTAATTAATAATTATCAAATATTGCATTAGATTTTATATTATTGTATTAAATATCTTTACGGGCCGCTTTTTAGAAGATGGTCTCCGCTAATATGTACAACATTTATTTTACAAGCTTTAAAGTTTTTACAACAGAAGCACAAACGAAAGCGACTCGAATTTGCCGTACAAAAAGAGCCTTTTAAATGGAAACTGGCTGCACTTGCATCGTGTTAGCATGAAAGCGCTACGGTTCTTTGTACCGTACTTTATTAGAAAAACGCGATAAAACTTTAACCCCGCTCCCTCTCTTCCTTTTTTTTATTATTTTTACCTGCGGGCGCCATCGCTGTACCAATTAACGTTTGTACTTACTGGACCAAATAGCTCTCGCATTATAATACCTCTCATGGAACGGTTATGGGAGAAAAAATAAAACGGACAGAGAAGGGTCGGGACTCTCTCTGTGTGTCCCTTAAGCCCTTCTTTTGAAGGGAACGAAGTCCGAAGAGCGCGGCACAAGGTTTCTCTGTTATTCCCGTCACGACGCACTAATAAAATTAATGATAGGTACATAATTTTCCCCTCGAAAAGAAAGGGGAGCACTCTCTTTCGCGTTATCTTTAAAAGGGAATTTTTATCTTAACGTTACGTACAAGTTTTTACGTATTTTAACAGTGCAGATATACTCAGCTCATATACGACATCGGTAAAATCGTAAAAATTGCGCTGATCTATAACTTTTTCAAGAATCATGAAACAAAATTTCATAATTGTCAGATTTCATATGCGTCGAAAACGGCGCGATATAAATCACCGAGGCATTTTACGTACGGGTCGAATTCCGATAAAAGAGCGGAGCATTGGCTGCCGTGACGGCGGTTTCTTCTGCTCTCCATTCTCACTCGCGTGACACACTTTTTGACACTCTTTGACACGACGGCTCTTCGAAAGATCGTCGACCGATATCAACACTTTTGAGCGGCTAACGCGGGCCCGCTTCGAGTCATTACGTGCACGTAACATTCGTTCCGTTGCACATGCAGGCGGAATCGCGCTAAAAGAAAAAACCAGAGCGGCACGAAGACCGCTTTCGGATTTACGATCGGAACTTCTACGCTAAATGAGCGATCTCGCGCACCTTTTCCGCATAAATTTTCCTACCTTTCACGAACGAATGTATATATTTGACCGAATTCGCATATTCATGGCGAACATGTACAATTACGATTATTTCAACATGGATCTAACGGTTTCGTGGTTATACTGGTTCGCGGGAAAATTAATATGGTTATTTTTCTTAATTGTCGCACTGCTCTTAGCAGCAAGAAACGAAAAAAAGTTTTTGTATAAATTGTACGCGCTTCCTAATATTTTCATATAATTTTTACCTATAGGCATATTATAAAGCCATACGCTGAAAATCGTTCTTTTACGATTATTATGTGATTTTCCTGGATGGTGCGTTAACGTTAATTCAAGCTGAGTGAAAGTCGGTGCTCCCGGCGATTTTAATAGCGAGACTTCATCGAAGCGAGCAAGTTTATATGCGCGCCATTTCGTAATTTCGTCGTTAGCAGTTACCGTCTGCAATACAGAAATGCAAATAATTATGCAAAACCCGTTAAGAACGGTCGAACCGTCGAATGAGTTTTTCGATGAAGACTAAAAATAGCGACGCGACGCAGGTTTCTCAAAATAATCTCGTCGCGCAACTGAACTTCCCCTGCGTCTGACGGACCGGAGGCGATGCTTATGACAGGAGAACCGATTATTTTCTACAATTTCGTCTTTCCTTCCGTGCGTTCCGCTACCATGCTATTACGTGGCCTTCTCTCAAACGCTTACGTGGCAATCAGCCGCTTTCTTCCTCCTAGCAAAGCCCTCATGATACCGATACGAAACGTTATACGAGCCATACGAGGATGATCGCGAGGAGATAAAATCCACGGATAAAACGAGTTCCGCAGATCGTCGGATAAAGTCTCATACTTACAGCTGAAAAATCAATTATTACCCACTTGCATCCCGCCGCAGGAGCAAAAGGTTCAGTAATGATCCTCTCGTGGATATTTTTCATCGAAAAACAGTGGAACGAAGTTTTTGATATTTTTTTATTACTCTTATTAACAAAAGATGATATTAATATTAATTTAAAGAACACACAAATCAAATATACAAATGCATATATGATATATTACGTCTCTCGCAGATTATCTAAACTTTCTCTATATATGCAAGCATTAATTGACGCATATGACGCAACAAATTATAAAGATACGACGTATTATACATTATTCTTCATAACTTCAGCTTCGATCTAATAGCTGCAGGGCCAAAAGTGATAAGTTATCACTGATAACGCTCATCGCGCTCGTTAAGGATTAAATCGACCCGAAAATTCCAGAATAACGATCGAACTTCCGGCAACCACCGTGTCTTAATCTCTTCGCTGCATCTTCGAGAATTTCTGGAAGCATCGTTGCATCGGTTATGACTTTCTCGCTGGTATTTCGCGCTCTTCATCATATAGTTGTTGCGCGTGTATTTGTACGCGCGCGCGTGTGTGTGTATGTGTACGTGTCACGGTCGCGTCCCCATCACGTAACGAGTAATCGTAAACTCGGCAGGGATTTCTAGTCACGTAACGAAAGTCCATTCTGCCTGGTGCATGACGGTGTCGCGTTCACGCGCGAGCGAGCGTAGGGCGAAACGCGTTCCCTCATCTGGCGGCGGGGGCCCTTCGCGTTATCCGCGCGGTGAATCTCGGGGAGACGAAGAGCGAGAGGGAGGGAGAAGAACCGAGCTGGGATGAGAGAGTCGCCGGCGCGAGAGCTCGATCTAGCGCGCGTAAAACGTGATCGGGTAATACAATAGATGAGAGATCGATTGCGCGCTCCGCTCATCCTCGCCATCTATAAACGAGCCTCTCGTCATCGTCGAGTCTTCCATTTCTCTCTTTCTCTCTAATAGGTTATCCTCTACCTCCTCTTCTTCGACTCCCTCACCTATCACGGCGCGTCTCCTTTCACCTTCTTGAGTTGCTACGTGACTCGTACGTGACCTATACCGGGTGTACTCGAGTACGTGCATCCTGTTATGTAAGGAGCTTGAAAATTGAGTATCCAATTTTCACCAGCCGACCGCCCGTCATATTCCCAAATATTCCTATTAACAATTTTTTTTTTCTAACTTTTACTTCTTGGATTTATCTAGATCGACTTTGGCTCACGTGTCTACGTTTCGTTTTACACTTCTAAATTAATAAACATTAAAACAAGTGATTTTGTGTCGCTATGAGAAATCTTTTATTTTATTATTCGTCCTCCTCTCCTTTCCTTCCTCACGATCTCTCGAATAGATTAAAATTAAAGAAGAATAGATCCTTTATGTTGTAATAAAATTAACCTTCATGGAAATTTCGTATAGTTCACTGTTAACCATTATGCGGAGTCGTCAGCGACAACAAGTGTGACGCATACGATGACGTGAGTAAATTTCTACCGACGAAGACGATGACAGTGACAGCGCCGGCAGGACAGAACGATTTTCTAGGCGGAAGTTAGTTTGTATGCCCTTCCGGCCCGAGGCATGATGATTCTGGATTCTACGGAATTGCGGCGACGCCATGAAGCGCATTAAGCAACGACAAGCATATTTATCGTGCACTTTTCCCTTGGAATTTGATCGTGCGTACTTCTCATCCGTTTGTCCTGGATTCCTCCCATCCTCTTTTTCTCCTTTCTTTTTCTTCGTTCGTCATTCAATCGCGATGAAAGATCGCTTATTATGCCTGGAATTGCGCCCTAGCCACTTTTCCTTCCGGCAGTCTCGTGAGGTATGGAGGCTTAACTGAAAGCACATGCTTACCGCAATTTTAAGCGTCGATTATCCTGAACATGAATACTTAATTTTCTTGAATTCATGTGAAGAGAGTATTTCATAAATTATTTTCCTAACAATATATCGAATTATTAAATTATTTAATATATATATATATATATATATATATATATATAATTGCTATTATGTATATATTATAAATTCATATATAATTCTCGAGAATGTTGTTAGATTTATTTATTTTATTTTCTACGGGGATTTTTGGTAATTACTACAATAATTGCATTTTTTAAGATTATCTAACATTCTTTTTCTTTCTGTTTCAGGTGAGTTACATGGATTCATTTTACTTTTATGGCACTATAGCAGCAATATCAACAAGACATGGTAGGACACCTATAATGCTTATTTTGTCATAACTGTCAAAATTATTACATTTTTATTTCTGAGTTGAATTTTTTTTCAATATAATGAAGAAACGCGAAGATTTCGATAATATTGAAAGCAACGTGAGATTGAAATATTGGAAGAATGTCCATTTAAACAAACGAAGGTAACATTTAACAATCGTGTTAATTTTAAGTGCTTTAAGTAATGCAGTAGTTAATTACGCGAATGTTTATTCATATGAACGAAGCATATTACATAACGAAAGATTCGGCGTTACGCATTTATGCATTTTATGCCTGGCCGTAATAAAATCTGGCCAAACTATGTAAAAAGAATGGAAAAAGAAAAAAATCGATCACTGTGACGACTCGTGCGCACAATCGTCAAGCCCGCACAAATATTTCACAATTCCACGCTCGATTTCGGCGCGCCTATAAATTCGACAGTCCGAAAAAAACACACACGTTTGTTCCCGCATTTCGCGAAATCCTGCAATCCGCCGGCGTTTGATGCTTCTCTGGGTCGTAACAACCGTGGCTCGAATGAGGGACGCGGAAACGACATCCGGTTGCGCGTAAATCTCAGATTGACGGCCCCGATCGCATACACGTTCCTCCTATTCCACATGACAATAACGATAAAAATTGTGGTTGCATCGTCTTGTGGACGATGCACTTCGAGTATCTTGATTGATTTCTGATAATCCCTTCGTCTGAAGAAGATCAACGGAATTTCTCGAATGATTGCATGAAGAAAATTTAGGACTTGATTCGGAATTTTCATCAAGCAATTAACAATTCGCCTTTCTTTCATAAATAACACTAATAAAATACGCTAGATTTAATTCGAAGCTTTGTATATAGGATTTAAATCGAAACATTTGTAAATCAAGGAAAAACAGTAAAAATGTACTATATACATATGTATGTATTTCATCATTAAATATTTTATCTTTTTACAAATCACTTGAGAAACTATCGCTCATCTCACTTTTTTTCTTTTCTTTTCTTTTTACTGTTTGCTATTTCAAGAAACAATACATCACTTTTCTCATAGCTCGCTAAGTCGTGCTTTTAAATCATTAAGTTGATGCACGCGAAGAAAACTATATGAATCACTGAAATTAAACGTCACATGTTACGCTGTTAGTTCCTTTTTCTTTGTTTAAAAGTAAGCATTAACGTTATAATTTATAAAAACAGCGAATTTCGTGAATTGTATCCATTGATGTTTTTTCTTCTTTTTTTTGAGCTAGTTTTCTCTCTTTATTTATTCCGATTTAAATAAAGAATTAATTATAGCTAGAGTATGAGTATAGAATTATTATTTCGTGATTTTTGAAAATTCTCAAGAAGTTTTAAAAGATAAGGATAGACAAGTTTTAAAACATTTTTACATTAAAACGGTACCAATAAAGGGCGAAATATTTCCATTCGACATAGCGCGCATTCCTAGAATCAATAAATTTCGAGAAATTTTTATCAACAAGCCTCCATCATTAATGTTCATCCATATATCCGGTAAACTCGATACACAGCGGACGATCCTGATAAGCTCAGACATTACCCCCGGAAGCGACTAATACTTCGGAACCGTTACGATCTCACAGCGGGATGTTAAGCCGACGCACGCAGCGCGTACAAGATAGCATGAGAAAGAAAGAGAAAGAAAGAACTTAGGGCGAGAGTCGCGCGATAAAAGGTGCAGAGAGCCGTAGAAGGAGGGCAGAGCCCGTCCCCTCGGCTGCTGGACCGATTTAGTCGTCGGCTACCTGCCTGCACCACCACGAAAGCCCGGTGCACGGCGGAAAAATGCATTTCTCAACGGTTGGGAAATTTATGGCGCACGGACAATGGTCGATCCGACGTTCCCGACAAAGCTTACGCGTTACGCTCTCCTTTCCTTTCCTCTCCACGATCCCTCGATGTACCTCGTTTTTTCTCCCCCTCCCTCTTCACACACACGCCGATCCCAATAATTTCTATTCTCTGTTTGGGCAAACGCGTTGCACAATGCGTCGCGACGTCTCAATTCTCGAACGAACCCGCCCCTGACTGGCGACCCGAGGCGAATTTACAGGGCTCACTGTCGGTGATCATCCCGAATGAATCGTCCGAGGTGAATGCGTTCGATGAACGAGCTTCCGTTTAAATCGACCAATCTTTTACGACTCGCGCAACCCTTTCAACGCGATATTTCCATTGCGAAACAGTAGACAACGCGTTGAAAACTTCTTTGTTCTCGAAACAAAAACTCCGTACTGTATACGATTTTCTTACGCGGTATTAGAAATATCCATTTATTATAAAGTTTTTTCTGTACTTTATTATGACGCATTAAACACACTGAACGTTCGCAAATTAAAAAGCCAGCAAGTTTTAAAATGCTTTGACACAGTAATTATATATTTTATTATTTATTATAATTTGATGAAATACCGCACAAAAGTAAATCTATTTTGTGTTTTAATTTATAAACGCTGGTTTTGACTTTGCATTTCATTTAAAATGCTTCATTTTTAGTCATGTTTTTACTTTTTAGAAACTTTCAAACTTCTGATTGACAGAAAGATTACAGTGTCACGCTAACACATCGTTTAATATTATAAATCTCGTAGTTTTATGAGGCTATATCCAGAAAAATGGCCAGAAGATTATTGAGGCAGAAATTCAGGTGTTTAAAAAACTTATAATTTGGATGTTAGTCCGAAATGAATTAATGTCGCGCATGTTCCGTGTTGGCGTTATCGGATCGCGCTTATCGCAATCGCGCGGCGCCGCGTGGCACAATTAAAAAGAGATTAGTACCTCCCGCGATTAAAGGACGAAAGTGCGTACGGAGGCGTCGATGATAATGGCCGAGATGCCACGTCTGGTGATCGTGCTACAGGAAATTAGCCCCGCGGAAAAATTCGGAATTGGAAAACGATACAAACTTGACGAAGATGATGGCGATGATAATGTGGATTCTCGTTTAACCGGCTGTCGCCCATCGCAATTACGCGAACGAGTTCTTCCGCAAAAATGTAAGCGCACGAACGCGCTTACGTTGTGCCAGGTGCAGACATTGCGATTAGCTTGATATCGTTGTCGCCTTGAACGCGTAATAATAAATTACACGCGTAAAATGGATATAATTAACATGTAAAGTAATAAAATAAGCTAGTGCGAGATAATTAAAGATATATGCAATAGATACGTGAAAAGGAAAACCACTTTATTTCTTCTTTACTAATATAAACATAACAAATATTTAATTTTATGACATATCACTCGATCAGTATTGAAATTTTGTTAATTTCGACGATACAATTATACATACGCAATGTGTATTACACATATATTACCTCAAATAATTATAGCATGTCGCGATGGTATTATATTTATAATATTATACAAATGATGCAAACACACACACACACACACACACACATTGTATTTTACATATTTTCCATGGCATATAATTATTGCTTATTTTTAAAAAAGTCAACTTATTCTTTTTATACATTCATTTATATTTTATATAAACGCATACATTGTTACGATATCATCTAATGTTTGATTGGTATAAGTGCAATATTTTTTTTTACATTTTGTACCTACATCTAGACAAAATTCAAGAGGAATATATTCATCAGCCAGATGAAGAGCATCACAGAAATCAGAAAATACATTGCCGGAGTGGAACTTGATCCTTCCGAGCGCAATAAAATTTACTTCGATATTACTCTCCTCTGACTTTACGATCACTCGGAATCCGGAATAAAATCCAAGCGAGTTGCTCTCACTCGCTTGCCCATTGGAGCTTAGTTTTATTTTGCGGAGCGTAATCGCCGGGGGCTTTTAAATCGCGGCGGTGACTTAAGAAACCGGACATTGGTAATCCGCTCGTACGATGCCGCCAAATCGAACTGGTTTTCCGAACGTGGAATCTTCGTCTACCCCCCTACCGCCTACCTTCGCTATATTACCAGTAGGAGAAAAAAAAAGGATTTTAAGGGTAACTTATTCCGAAGTAATAACGGTCGCGGTATCGCGATTACATGACATTTAATCGGTCGATGATTTTTTACGATATCACCGAGGAGACAAAAAAAAGCGACGGAATGGGAGGAGAATAGGGAAGAGGACGACGGAAAAGGGACTTTTATATAGAGAGTGCGAAACTTTTACGAGAACTCTACTAGTCCATTAATAAGGTTATCGGCGAAAAGTTTGGGCTTTTATCGAGCTTACATCACATTAAATACATTGGGATAGTGGCGAATGATCGATGGTCGGTATTGTATTCGCTTGCATTTTTATTTTGCGGCTAATCTTAATGAGGATAGTTTTTGTGAGAGTGACAGTGGACAAAGAAAGGATTGCATTGCTAATTATAACTTTGGAAAATCTTGTTATTCTTTATTTTTCTCTACGTATTCTCACTTCTGAAAATGGTTCGTTGTTTTATCTCATTACATGGGATTTTATAAGTTTTATTGTCCTGACGAGTAGTTCTTTCCTTTGCGCACACTGCGTGGATGCATGAAAACTTCATTCGTTTTGATTTTACGTCATAACTTTAAGATTTTATCTCTAGTAACGTACAAAGTGTTGTTGAAATTATCATAGAAAACGTCCTATAACGGAATAGGCAACGCGTACATTTCTGCAACATCAAATAACAAATAACATATGTTAAGACAAATATTATATCATCAATTGTTAACATAACGTTTAGATTTTCCACTAAAACGTATACGAACATTTCATTATATTAATCTATATAATCATTATGCATGCAATATTATTCTCTGACTCTGCAACACATCTCTCTATATGCAAGCTAATAACAAAATAAAACTTACGCTTCGTATTCAAATCCTTAAGGTAGAATCGCGCAAAATGATATTCTTCAGGAATATTAATTTTTTAGTGTTCCATTAAAGTCGTGAAACGCATAGAAGGCCATGCCTTCCTTAACACCTTTCTGCTCGGTCGTGGAATACATGTTCCGCCCCCGCTGCCACCAATAATAATCCATATCGTTAACATGCCATCCTCAATTCGGAATCACTTCAGTAATAAGATCCCGATGGTTACGACGGGGAAAGTCATCGGACACTCCGGTTATAATGACCAGCGCCGTTTACTCAGCTGGATCCGAAGCATAATAATCCCCGAGCGGCCGTGGACCGGCAACGAGTACACGGCGTGTTTGTTCCATTTACTCGAGGGTGCTCCTCAAGCGAAGAACTTTACGGTGGCTCCTTCCACTCTCGGGCGATGTGCGTCTTCCTGTGGGATAGCGGGGTCGGTCCGGGTCGGGTGTACGGGCGCGCGAGAGGCTCCCTTGTTCCGCCGTCTCGTTAACCGCAATAACTGCGTGCAGAAACTGCGCGGAACTCTAATTGTTACTTGGCAAGCAAATCGGATAGATATGCCCTCCCCGCCGCCGCTCTCCCTACCCCGACGCTGGGTTCACCCCGGTCCGTTCGTCCGGTCCGCTGGGTTATTATCAGATTTCTCTCCGGTGGATTCGACCCGCGAAATACGTGCGCGCTCTGTATCGCGATCATGGCAGCAGCGGGAGGATGCATGGAGCGAGAAACGAATTACCGCGGCCCGTTAATTACGCGCCTTCGCTCCCGATCGGCAACAATGTGCCGCGCGGTTTATTAATCGCAGGACGGATAATTAGTATGCTGAGGCGCGTCGGAATTCTTCCATTACCGTGGACACCGTATTAATGCCGCGCTAATTGACTCGCGGATGTTTATTTGGTTTGGAGAGTGTTATTTATACACGCGAAGTATCTAACTTGCGGTATCCGTCTTTTGTTCCTATTTTTCTCTTTTCTATTATAATTCTTTCTATTATAATTATTTCTATAATTATAATTCTTTTCTATTATAATTTTATTATAATTCTTTCTTATTCTATTACTGTTAAATGTTATGTTACTCTGCGCAGTATCTAGTGTCGGCTTAAAATGTTTTACTTTGATTGAGTAACCCTTATACATTCTTTTCTTGATAATTAATCGCATCGAAAATCAATTTCGTTCGATCATCGAATGAATCGCCATTCATCGACATAGCGCAAACTTGTTCGTTTCTGTATTTCTCATCCACGCGCCAACAGCATTACCTCTCTTAATTTCATTACATCCTCTCTCTCTCTCTCTCTCTATTCGTTATTGTTTTTTCTCTTTTCCATCTTATCCTATGGGTGCTCCGTCTTCCTTCTCGGTTCTGTAATCGTTAAGCCGACGGGCCCCGGATAACCGAGCTCTCGCGGCCTGGGATTATTGTATATAGACCCTCTCCGGTCTCGGAAGTAGTTAAAACTTGGAGCTCGCAGAACGCAGCCTATCTCTCTCTTCGTTAGCGACGCCGCCTTAATGTTCTATATCCGACGGTGTCCGTGAGAGATAATTGACTCGCTGGGTGAGAGGATCCGGCCGCAGGGATCGGTGGATCGATGAAAGAAGGGGGGATACACAGATCACGACGGGATGACGATCGGCCGAGTGGACGTTAATTCGCGATGCGTTCGCGGAGACGCGTAATCAGGCACGCACGATGCGCGGCTCAATATTCTTCGATTATATCGATTAGGGCTCGCATCCCGCATCAATGTGCTATCACGTATCATTTTTTTTTTTTCTAATTAATATCGCATTAAAAATTGACGTAATGGCAACCGGTTGTAAATAACTACGAAAGAGCCAGACGTTAACACGCGAGATTAGTAATACCGCGATTAGTTTCTCAGCGCTGCTTATAGCGTTATAGCTAGACATTTTTCAAAATAGATTATTGCATGATCGTTTAGCGTTATGGTGATGAAATGAATTTGTGCATTAAATTTGCCGATATTACATCGGCTCTCGAGATGCGTTAATCGAAGCTGTTGATGTAAATTCTCTTGATGTTAGATCGTGCTTTGTACAATAGTATCTGTTACAAAGTTAGTAGACTGTATCTTCCACGGCGCGATCTCGGACGTTGAATCTAGCATATTCATCTAATAGAGATTTGAAACAAAAGGAGCTGCTGGACCGAGATTAACCTGCACTACGTGTCACGTTATCTCATTTCCGCCTTTCTGTCAAACAATTTGACAGGATCTACTTTTAAGTTTGGTAAGAGAATGCATTACCGTCATTCCTTGACATACCGAACTTGAGAATCCGATGGTTCCTCAACAGGGAATATGACAATTGAATTATGAGAAAAATGATTATATAGAGACATTTTCGCAAATTCAGGTTTGAACATAAAAGAAGCATTTAATATATTATTTTGAATGGTCCTGACGCGATTAGAGTGCAGACATTTATCTACGACTCTACGAGATATGATCCTGACGCGCATCACGTCGTGTAATAAATAACTCATTGGGAGCTTTCTTCTTCAATTCTCAAAAGATCCGCGATAAAAAATTAATTTCCGCCATCGCGCCGTCAGTCATTTTAGAAGTGAGGGCGCCGCGATAAATGCATTGTGCCGCACTCCAAAATGCATTCGCTGCAGGACGGAGTGCGTACGTGCCCACTACCCACAGATTGACGGAACTGACCATTTTTGCCCGTCCAGCGTGGATCGGGATAGTCAGCGCGGCGACCGAACGGCTGATAGGCGCACTTTGAATTTCTTTTTCCTATTATTATGGCAAAGCAGAAATGAGAATCGCGTGTTTAGCGGTTGATGCGACAGCTGTGACGGGCAGTCGAGATGAACAAGAGGTGATAATACCAATAAATTCAGTGGGATCTCATTGCGCCCTTTTAACGCAGAGCACGGCTATCTCATTCTCATTTGCATTGACAGTGAATAAGCAATTTTCATTATTTAATAATTTTATACATATTAATTGAAATTAACGAGAAATTATATTAATAATATAATTATAAGAATTATTGCATATTAATACAACTTTAATTGTTGACACATTAATATAATGTTTGGTAAGCATTTTTTTCATTACAATTGTGGCCGTCTTTTCTTCGATTGCATTATCTTCGATCGGCGATAAACTTGCGACAACTTACTGCAGTCTTATAGAACTATTTCGGATGCACGCCCTCGACGCGGGTGCGGAAAGTGCTCCATATGGCGGAGCACGACCGCATCGATTTCTCGCTTCGAACAGACCGCGAGGCGCAAGAGCGCCGAGTTACGTTCGCTAAAACACACCGCAGCTCGTGAAAACTTCGCAGGAATTAATCATGCGACCGCAAGCTGTGTTTCCGCCGTCGCGGAAGTAACGACGCGCGATCGTTGCGTATTTTGGCGTAATTAACGAACTTTGCGAAACGCATGCCTCTTCTTTTGTATATCACACTGAATTACATGTGGCACTTATCAATTAGCGCTAAGATACGATAGCGAAATATGAAAAAGTATGGCTTTTCAAGGACTATAGCTTATAATAAGCAATAATTATGTTTTTTCCTGAAACTTCATTATTTGTGATAAAGAGTATGAGCACAAATAGTTAAAAACTAAGCATATTTTAATCTAGACGATATTGAAATAATTAATACAATTATTTCACTTACAAATTTATATTTATATATAAATATTCAAATAATTTCTAAATAACTACAATTACATAATTAAAAAAAAATTACTAAACCAAATTTAAAATGAAATCCGAAACTTGTTCTGCAAACTTCCCAGAAGACACGTTAAGAATACGTAACACTTTTCATCGATGTTCGCTAAACTATTGGGAATTAAAATTTTAGCGAAGCGATGCGCGATTGAAGTTTGAGCACACTCCGTTTTGTATTGGTGCTGGCATGGCGATTGTTTCCTCGGAATTTCTGAGTCTCATTTTGTCCGAAAGCTCTAATGATGCGAGATTGAGAAACTTTTTATTACCGCGAGTGCGAGAGTGCTCCGGTAATTCCGTTGATTAAAACCGCTTGTTATCCATAGTTACGCGCCCATGAGCGCCGCCGCGCCGTTGCAGATTATTTGCCGCTTTTCCGAACATAAAGTTGCTACGCTGTATATCGCGGTCGGGATTAAAGTTTATGCGTTCACATAGCGACAAGCTTTTTACAAACCGTATTGATGGAATAATGCATTCTCGATGATGGGCACCGCAAATCTCCAGCGTAAATCAAATTGTGTCGCAAAAATCAATTAAACTGCGAAAGGTTTTCTCTCTCATCCGCAAAAGAATATTTTAAAATATTCCTATATCCGCGATGAATAAAATACATGTATATATCGCGAGAGAGAGAGAGAGAGAGAGAATTATTCCATACAGTACTGCAATTTTTTAAAACTTTAAAAAATGTAACGCATTCTATCTTCTCTCTTAAAAGTTCAAGCTATACATTATCTCCGTTGAGATAGATATATTTGCGAACTTATAGTACTGTCACTGAACTATAAAAGGATTATCTATAGGTATATACCATGTATGCGCGCATATACGTATATTAGGTATATTTATTAAATGAATGACGGAAGTACAAGGGTAATAAATCAATGAGTGTTTCTCGTGCGACGGGGGAACCTGTACTTTTGTTACTTTATAACGTCAAGTTTTTGCGTCAGTTGATGCTTTTCTCATAAGCGCGGCAAAAAGATGAAAACCACTCGCGTGCTATAGCAACAGCTGCGAAACGTCGAGCGTCACATAACGGATTAAAGAATAGTGTGAACGTCAAGTATGTGCAGTATAAAGAACCGTCGAAGGAAGGAAGAACGTCGACTGACGGTAAAGTAACGGAATCAATGTGTGTGTGTGAATTGCGAATTTTCTCAATTCACCATGTCCGTGACAAATGCACTTGTACGCAAATCTTCATAATCTCTACTAGAGGTTATAAAGTTTTTTATTTACACGTTTTTATTCACATATCAAGCTCACATCTAGTGACAATACCTTTTGTCCTGGCAGACAAACGAGTTACGACGCACGCACTCTGCCACGCCTCTAATTGTAACGCTGAATTCTGTTTTTCTTGTTGACGGAGTTTTCCCTGAAATTTCGATACTCGGTATTATGGTATTTCGTCAGAAACGCGAGGGAGACTCATCAGATCGACAAATGCGGCCGGACAAGCGGGCGTCTATGCGCGTGCAACAATGCGTCGCACGCCCGCGACTGCAACGGAGAAACATTCGCGAGGAGAGCTGTATGCACACGAGTGGGACAGAGCCTGATATAGCCAAGCGTGGCGAAATGGCCACGCGGTATACAGACTGCACGCGACATATTAGCGGGCCGGCATCTTTGTGCACAACGGTGCGTGACTGCATGTACATATAACCGCAGCCCCGTCTTCGAGAACACGGGCCTCTCTGTGCTGCCTGCACCTCTCTTCCCTCCCTCCCCCTTCTCTCTCTCTTTCACCCTTCTTTTTCTTCTTATTCCTCCAACGGCATTCGCCACCTGACCGCCGAAGAACTGCCAAGACGGATGAGACATGCTTTTGAACTTTGAGTAACTTGATATTAATTTTACTCCGAGCAGAGTGGCACTCTCGTTTATTTCGGAAGCTTTAAAGGAATTTGTTAAAGTAATGCGTCAACCTTTACGTGTTTTATTTAGTTCCTTCACGTTTCGAAATTTGATTGACATAACTATACATACATACCTTGTACACACTGACGTATCCTAGGGGGGTTTTGGGATTAAGTCTCCCTCTTAAAAAAATTAGTTTTGCTGGATTTGTTTAAAAAAGACGCATTTTTCTAGAGAAAAATGCATTAAACGTAAAAAAATGGGATTAGAAGTTTTACGTCTTCGTTGACCTTGAAGTAAAAGCTAAGCATGATAGTAAGAAAAATGTCAAACCAAATAATTTTGCCGACTTCCTATTTATATGTATAATATTCTTATGTAGGGAATGGCCACAGGAAGGAATGTCTGTAGGAGAATGTTTGTATCAAATGCCACTTTATTCAATCGAACCTCGCGGGTGGACTCCTCGGCTCAGAATTTTCACGGACGTCCTTCTATTCGGCTGGCTGAAAGGACTCTGCCCCTCTCGGCGATCAGCGTCCTTATATCTATTCACGAACTCGATTCGTTATTCGACTTTGAATTTGTCAACAGTGACTACAGCTTGTCGAAATAAACACGACCGCGTCAACGGTCCGCGCGTCGCCTGTTACCAACGTCTATGAAAATCGCTTACACTTAAGGCCGGTTTTCACACGCAATGATTGGTGGCGCCAGGCCGCGCCAGTCGACTAACGCCAGTAAAAATGCAAGTGTAAACACTTGATACAAACTGGCGCTAGTAATGTGGCGTTTACTGGCGGTTATTGGCCAAAGCATATAACCTCAAATTTGGAGGTTATATGCTTGCTGTCATTTACTGTGTGTTTAATAAATGTTAAATATTTTCCATATTATACGCCAATTACTGTGTAAATACTTGTGAGTTTGCTAGTCGGTTCTGGCGCCAATGAATGCCAGTCAGTTGGCGCCACTAATCATTGCGTGTGAAAACCGGCCTTTAGTTCTATAATATGCTATGTACAAAATCAGATTATCGTTATAAATCTGTATTAATATATTTCTTATTCTTCTAGAGAGTAAATAAATTTTAGGATATAGCTTTATACATATTCTTAAATTTTACGCTAAAGAAAGGGAATCGATGATCTTTTCTTCATAGAATAAAGTACATAATTAAAACTTTGCGCGAAATCTATAGAAATCAAAAACTTTATCTGTCTTGAAATAAAGATTAATATGAAGTTATAGATTTGTTTTCTCTCTTTCATTCTATGACATGTTACGAACTAAAATTAGATATTATGTCATCTTTTCTCCTAAAAAAGCGCAACTTATTAAAGTGTCGCTGTACATAGTTCTGTTAAGAAAACGTTATCTTGAAATTGGCCATAAAATCTTTAGATAAAAGAAACTGTGGCAAACCTGGGAGTATTGTATAATATCTTTAACACAAATTACGGTCGACTACCATGACCTAGCTAGCTGCAAGACTCCCGGTTTCCATGGCGCGCTTTATTTCACCTCGCGCATGTTCATCTTAAGGCTTTTATCGTGGACGATAATAAATCCCTCTGTCGGCTCGCCGGCACCCCCGTTGGCGGCCCTTTGCTCGGCTGACTCGAGGTGGTCGAGAAAGACGACAGAGTCCACCCCTTTTCTCGGACGGACGGAGAAAGGGGTGAAAGATAAAAGAGGATCCTCCGTCGACGCGTTCTACGAAACTTGAGCCGACCCATGGCAGCCCCTTGCTTCCGCTCCTTCTTTCGAAGGGGTTGGCGCGGACTGAGGCGCTTTGAGCGATCGCCGTGAGCGCGATGCTCACCCCTTTGACAATACGCCGGGCGTGCATTTAGCCACACCACCCCCGCGACCGCCTTTTGTCGGTTTTTAGAACGCGCTCGCTTTATTTTCTGTGCCAGTAACGTGTGTCGCGCGGCACGGCGCGGCGCGGCGCGTTGATCAGGAAACAAATGAAGCGTCGCGAGAAGCGAGAGAGAGGCGACCGACCGTGCGAAAGCTCCTTTCCTTTCCAGGCAGACGAAAACGTTGACCGCCCGTAAAATTATTTTATAATTCGCGTATAAACTATTAATTCCCTCGAGAAGCAGCCGTCTCTTCTTCTTCTCGAGGTACAAAGCTCTGCAGTCGATCGTGAAGCGAGATAAAACTTAGAAAGTAAAGTTCTAAGGCGACGCTTGGCTCTTTTGCCATCCGGATCGCTTTGATGGCCGTTCATCGTCCGATGACCGTTGAGGAAATAAAGCATCCCAGAAGTGGAGTTTGTAAAATGTTGCTTGAAGAAGCGGTTGATGAACTCCACGAACCATTTGTGCATTGACATATTTTTGGTCTTATTTAACTACACTTATATTGAAAATTACAACTTCTGTTTATCATTAAAGCATAATTTACACAGTGGATGATAATATTCAAATGTTTCAAAATAATTTTTGCATATTTAATACATTAATCCCGGAATTAATTATAGAATGTTAATTATAAAACATTAATTATAGAATGTTAACTATAGACTACAACAAGGATCATTCGAATGTATCATTTTTAACATTCTTAAGATATTAAAAATTGCAAGTTAAAAAATCGATGCCGAGAGACTTCATCGAGCACATAGCTACTATAAGCTGCGCGTAAGGGCGAGAAGTCTAGTTATATTACCGCACTTTCCGGGACATCGGCATTATTATCGTAACGAGGAGTGGAGCAAAGAGAGCCGTGGCGCGGGAGGAGGTAAAGCAGAGAGGGTGGAAAGAGAAAGAGCGAGAGAGAGAGAGAGCAAGAGAGAGAGAGAGAGAGAGAGAGAAAGAGACACGTCATATTGACGTACATGCATTCCGGTTGGTGCATATTTGTAATGCAAATCTTCACGGAGACCGCGGGGCGCGGATGGGAACGGAGAATAGAGAAGGGTGAGATGGACGGACGGGAGCGAGGGGGAGGGAGGGGGGGATCACGCAGATAGAAAGGGCCGTCCATGATATACACGCCGATGACAAATAGCCGGCGAGAGAGAGTCGACTCCGGTGCAGCTCGCGCACGATATTACGGTATGGGCTACGCCCATACATTTTGTGCTGCTCCACCGGCACACCAGCAACCGTCAACCATCGGATTTCCTTCCGTTTTCCGTGGGAGTCCCGTCTGCACCGTGCACCAGCTCCAGCCTGGAGCCGCACGGTAAACTCGTTGTCGACGCGCTAATTAAACGCGCTAGCGGATAACAGGTCCGAAGATACATCCAATCGGGATATCGAGATCTTTACTCGCTCGCGCTAACGAATGTTCCCGGCGTCGATATCAGCAAATTGGGGTCAATTGTGACAAGGGCAGCGTTCGCGAGGTAATAATGGTATACAATATTTGTTTTTAAGAACGGACATTTTATTTTGGTACTATATTTTGCAGAAATTTTGCTTACGGATATGAAAAAGTATAAGTGGAAAATAAAGTTAATTATTGAAAAGTCAGATTTGCCTTATCTTATATTAAGAAAAGTCAAATCTGACTTTTCTTCTTGTGTTTCGGTTTCTCGTAAAAGATACAGCACATTTTTTCGTTTACGTAATAACGAATTATATGGGTCAGTTGCTTCATGCTTGTAAAGAACGAAAGGAATCACTGAATCATGAAATATCTTTATGAACGTATGTATGTAAGCGGACCGGCGCTGCATTGTTAATGCAGCCAACTGCACAGTACTCTGTGCATTAAATGCGTCCACAGCCAAGCATCTTGTATGCATCTCAAAACCTCTTACTGATATTAGAATTTCGATTCTGTATACTTTTTTTCGGTAGATAAACGTGCGTTTATTGTAAAACTGGGTCAGATAACTGTACCAAAGTGTTTGGAAGGTTAAAACGGGGGAGTAATCTTCCTCATTGGCTATTTCCTCCAGCAGTCAGTTGTTATCCTGAGGGAACGTCGTGTAAGCTCGCCGGGCGAAGTACGGTGTACGGAGTTTCGGAGCGCAAAGCCTTGGCGAATCGAAGAAGTAAAAGATCGCTTATACGATCCCGCGCTTCGTGGATCGGTATCTGCCGAACGTTGCGAACGTTACCGGTAACTCTCTCTCTCTCTCTCTCTCCCGTCCCGGTTCCCCGATAAAGTCCGTTCCTTACGAGGCAGCGAACGCGCGCCATTACCGTTATCGAGGGACGTCGGCGGCGTCGGCGCCGTGGCATTGTTAAATCGCGTGTTTGCGAGTTTTCGACTTTCAACTCGTCCTTCCCCCGCCGCGAGAGACTTTCGGCTCCAATCCGAGGAATCTTGCGCGAAATTTCTATAATAGCAGACTTTCGTACTACGGGCCCTCCTATATGGCGTGGAATTTTTATGGTCAGCGCACTACACACCCGATAATACGAGATCTTTATGGTACGAGCTGATGCACTTTTGCGAAACGAAATTTTCGCGAGATAGAAATTTTATAATACCGGTTCCTTATATGAGGGGTGTGAGATTTCTATACGGTTACAGATCTGTTGCAGATTCGCTTATCCTGGAAATTGAATATCAGAACCGTAGAGCATCAACTGGCACAAAAGAACTAACAATATAGAACTTTACTTCAAAGATGTCAGTACATTTAGTGTTACATTGAAACACACATTTATTTTATTAACCATTTATTATTTAATACATTCATGGATTACAAAATACGTTCATGTAGTTTGGTTATTTTTAATTAAATCATTCAAATAAACCTACTTCTATCTCTTTCTTCACTACCGCAACTTTTAACTTCATTAATCGCTTCCTCGTCGCTTCTATAAGCGTAATGAGTAATGACTTTTTAGTTGTGCTCGCCAAAATTGTACGTCACATCAGCTCTGCTGTGCCACCTTTTCTCATTCTCTGCGCTTCATCGCGCATTTATTTCTCGCGTTGTTGTGTAACTCCCGCGAAACACCGTCGCATTATGTAAAAGGGGCTTCGCTGCTCTCCGTCGTTTCTTCTACCCGCGTTTTCGCGCGTTTCCTTTTGCCCTTCCGCTTTTGAACGATGTACCGCCGCATCCGAGGATACACCTTCACGCGAATTTCGAGCCCCTCTTCTTCCTATCCGCTTCCCTCCCCCGTCTGCATCCCGCGACATTTCTCCGGCCCTTTTGAACTACCGCTGCAACTGGTTCGGGAAGTAGGTGGTCGTTCGGCTTGATTCCGCGTTTCAAAACTTTTGCAAACAAAGCCCATTGTGCCAGGAACGAGATAATACATCGCGCTCGGTGCGAGCAAGCGGGCGCTTCCCTCCTCGCGCGCTCTCCTTTCACCCGGTAAATTATACCTTCTCGCGAATCTACCGAGGACTCGCGCGCGCGTGAAAATCAACAATTCGCTGTTTACGTCAGCGTCGGGGCGAAATTCAACCAAGTCGATGTCGAGTGAGGGACGTAGGTAGACCCAACGGGTTACCAGCGAAATATCCGGAAAAAGCGAATTAACCGCGCCAATATATATAGGTAGCTTCCTCCGTCTTTGCTCTAAAACAATAAACAATATTTACATGACTTGCCGCTATACACCGTTGAAGTCTAATAACAAATCTTGAATTTGACGAGACATTTGGCATGAAAATCTATTTCGGAGGCAATATGAAAAAAAAGTTTCACGAAAAGTAAAATTTGTAAATTTTACATAACTTTTCAAAGTTTTTCTCTCACAGTTATTTTACTTTTACTGTGTGAACAGCACACGTTACAAGAAGATAAATATTTCGAATTTTTTGTCAATTTTTTTTACTTGCTATACAGAATTTCTTATGTCGCTCGTTGACTAAAATGAGATTAACACGGCTCAAAAGGACGTAACGAGAAACTCAGAAACGCAGACTAAAGAAAAACAGACCCGTCGGATACACGTGATAATCATAGACCGCGTCATGCAGTCTCGGACGCGTTTTCACCGCAAAAAGAAAAGAACAAGGTTATCTATGCCCTGTCCGAGAATACACGTAGATATTCGTTCGCGACGGAACATTCATTTACGTTATTTAAAAAATATATGTATATCGAAAAGACATATTAATTTTTTTTTTAAGAAATTAAATCTACTTACTGTATAAATTATTTTAGTCGTTTTTTTTGCATGTGAACAGAATCTTTATATTTTCACCATTGTATTGTATTGGTACTGATATTTTTATAATATTAATATAAATCTATCCTTTCTTGTATCAAGTTTACAATTATTGTACTTTTATCTAAATCTAAACCTTATAGAAGAAAGTAACGTTTCCGACGATTACTTTGGACTTACTAAAATAGCTGATGTATCTGAAACTTGAATTCATTTATAGCTTGTCTGAGTTATAAAACCATAAGAATGTCCGACTAAAAATACTAGCCGGACGGTCCGACTGATTCTCTCGAGCCATTGCACTCGTCCTTTAAATAGCGTCTATTCATAGGTAGGTCCGTGCTCGACGGAATGAATGAACGCGCTAGACGCGGCTTGGCACTCACGCGAATTCCGTAGACTCGCACACGCGACACGCTCCATGAACGAGCGCGCGCGTGCTCGTATAAATACATCTAGGCCACCTGTCTCTTTAATCCTGCCTGCTGAACCACCCCTTTCACGTGTGCATGTACGCGCCCCGAACGCGCAGACGGTGCGAGACTAATGGCCGCAATAGAACCGCGAAAAGTCCCGTAATAAGAGACCTCGTGGAGACGAAGAAAAAAGGTGAAACAGGATGGAAAATGAGTAAATATATCATTTTCTTTGGCGAAATACATTCTTTTGCGAGAAGCGCATATGTATAAAAAATAAATAACACTCTTCGTCACTTTTCGTCACTTACCGTAATAAATTTTAATTGCAGCTGGATTCTGCACTTTGAATAGATCCTTCAATTTTGAATAAATCGTTCAATTTTTAATATGTAGATCGAGCGACGAAGTCAAAGAATATCAATTCAGGCTTAAGGATGAACCGGAAACGACTGCAAGAGCCGACGCGCGTAAAGCAAACATCGATAGATAACGTGTGTACAAGGTACTTGTGGTGTTTTGATCGGTTGATCGGAGGACAGGCGGCACAAGCGACTGGCTGCAATCTTCGTGAATAATTACTAACATCAACGTCGAGGGTGAATTAAAAGAAAACCACTCCGGCGAGCGCGCCGGTTCCTTTGATCCGCGCCCGGAAATGCCTGCGTTTGAACGGGGCCATCGTACCATCTCTCTATAAACCTCTCTCTATCAGGCTATCGATCAAAGACAGAAATGTCGGCGGAACGTTTCGGCGAGCCATCGAGTCTGCTTGTCGCACACAACAGAGCGGAGTCGTAATATCCGGCAAACATAGGAAGGATCGTGCTGCGTTTTCTATTACCGGCACGAGGAGCTTATTATCGTGCAAGCCGCAGAAACGTACCCGGTAACGACATCCCTTCATAAGGGCAGCAGCGGGACTAGCGAAACAAAAGGGGCCTCTTTCCTTCCGCCGAAAGCTCGTTTCCCCTCGTTCGGAGTAATTCCCCGCTAGAATCTTCGGGCGTTTTTCAAACATGTATAAACGGGCACGCGTACCTATAACTGCCATTTATCGGGCGAATTTCATTTCGACTTAACGCAATTCGACGTTGCAAACGTCAAGGTATAATAAAACAGAATTGCTTACGCCGCAATGCGATTTACCGCAAGGATAGCGCGATCATCGCGAGATAGTACGATTGCCAAGAAGCGCGGAGATAATCCGTGACCGCCGGCGATTTGAGAAATCTCGAACGCGCATCGCCGCGCGCGATCGCAAAAGAATGCCCGATATCGCGGTGCACCTGCACCGTTAAGAATCGATGCATACCGGCGGCGCCTAGCCGGTCGTTGCAACATTCGACGTACTTGACCGCGCGAACGGGATCGCCGCCGAGGTCCTTGGAAGCGAAGGAAGGTTAGACGAAGGTAGCAGTTACGCGAAAGAGGAGAGAAGGGAGGGTGGGAGGGGAACGGTTATTGGGCGGCCGGGAGAGAGTACAATGACTCTGCGCTGCGGAACGTCACGCTGCACTCGACGTATTATCCCGGTCGCGGACTTGCATAAAATATGGCCCCGCGCGGACACGTTTCATTGCGCCAACGAGAATAATTCGATTCCTCGTACGGCCCTCGACGATTCGAAACGGTAGCGAGAGCCGTGGCGTCTCGCTACATTAGTTCTCGTTATCAATGCGTTACGTGCGAGCGAGCTGTTGCTTTGACGCTGTACGCTACATATCGTATAACCGGGAAGATCCCGCCAATAATTTATCGCAAAAATTTATTGCCGTGACGATCGTGCATTAACGAGAGTTTTGTTTGGGAAATCCTGTTCTACTTGCTAAATAGAATAATTTCATATCGAGAACAGTTTATCAACGACAATATGGAATATGGCAAATCTTAGTATCTATACAGTTTCGTGATAATTTGATTTTATTACATAAAAAATAAAAATTTTATTTGAATATTTCGTTTTATACAAATTTTTTACAATATAACTTTCAGAAAATTTGTAACCCGGCTACTGGTATACAATTAAATCAAAGTACAAGTTAAAAACATACTGTATTTTGAATTCGTTCATTACGTTGAAATGTTGAAAATATACTATAAAGATTTCACAATTTTCTTCCTGTTTCTCTCTTTTTCTCTCATAGATTCGTTTCTATATCACAAGTAATTTTCGTTTAAATACTTTTTTCTCTTTTAGAGTAGTCTTGGTGCGGACAATAGTTCTGTATTAAAACTGTATCTCTCCTAACTGAAAATGATACCCAGGACATTATATCTGCTTACAAATTCCATTCATCGAGAACATGCGACAGCTCGAGAGCGAGTTGCCTCGGCCCGCTCCATTAGCTGTCGTTATCAATGCGTTACGTGCGATCGAGCGCTGATCTGCGTATCGCGCGGGCGTGTGTTTCGCGGAGGACCGACCGACCGGTGCTCTCACATGCATCGATAAATCGACGGTTCGTAAATCTTTCGGCTTCCGGCATGGTGTAGTGACCACCACGCGCGATCGATCGGTTGGAAGTCACTCGGGTTATATCCTTCCATCGACACAGCGCTCTATCGAGGATTAAAGCTCCGACGATAGGTACATCCTCCGCTAGTGGCCTTCTGTTTAACGTGATTTAAGGCAGCCGTTACTGCGCGTACTGTGAATTATGAACGACAGCGACGATCAGATTCGGACGATGTTTCCGTACCAATTAATTCCCACGACGAATAGTAGGACAGAAGTCAATTCCCCTCAAGTTATATTGACTTGTTGGATTTGGAGATCGTTGCTATTACTTTTAAAAGTATAAGAGAGATTCTTTTGTTTAACAATTTCCATGTTCTCATATAATCCTAAAAATAAAAACGAATCTCATGACGGAATGACAAAGATTAGTTTGATTCATTATTAGATGCAAAAAATGTGTTTTTAACTATAAAAATTAAAATTAAAACCTGCAGCGAAAGAATTCAATAGATAATGAATAGTTAAACATTTCTCTCTCTCTCTCTCTCTCTCTCTCTCTCTCTCTCTCTCTCTCCCCCCTACCTCTCCTTTTCCCTCTCTCTCTCCCTCTCCCTCTCTCTCTCTCTTTCTCTTTCTCTCTCCCTCCCTCCCTCCCTCCCTCTTCTCGCGGCAATTTTTTGCGATATCGTTTCTGCCAGTAAATTTTTTTCTCGAGCTTACAACAAATTGAAAAGAAATTATGTCGCAATCGCGTGAGCGAATATGATCTCGACGATCATCCTGGCGTTCCTGGCGTAACGAATTATCTACCTGCCAGAGTCTCGATCTTGCAGACTCAGGTATATTCATCGAACGCGCACCTTTCATCCAGCGAAAGAGATAGAGACGTGTCGGCACGATCATCGGAATTAAAGGTCTCTGCGCCGGCCACGATCGTTAAATCCTAGCGCGATTAAGCTAGACCCGCGTCGCGGCTATACACTTATACAGAATAACCCAGACCTACCGGGTGTCTTTCGGTCATAAATTCTTAAATGAATTTAAATTCGATGGTGCCCTAACGAAGCTATATCATTTGATGAGATTCAATATCAATATTTTTGATGGTGCGATGATATTCAATTTTTAGACGACGCTGAGAGTTCGACGAGACGAACGAAAAAGAGATATGGGATATGGCTAATTTTGTATGGTGTAACAAATTATTTTTATGGCTAAATTAGCATTTATCCATAAAATAAATTATACTTTTAAAGTGAGAGGATCAACCAGTTGTTGTGTTTTCTAAAATTATAAGTAAGAAATTATTTTGACACTCATCGAAAAAGCATTGCGATTCTCAGTTAGAAATGCGGTGAATGCAGGACACACTGTGTGTATGACGCATGTATATCGGGACGCGCCTGTAGACGCATTCGTCCGTTCATCCGTCGGGCGGGATGCTGGAAGGAGGTAGGTCTGAAAACGCTTGACGGGCGGGCGCGAAGCGCAGGTGTCAGCCGAAATTGGAGCGTCTTGTACGTGTCTTATTTGGAAGTCACCCTCGCGGAAGGGGTATACAAACTGTACGTAGTATATCGCCGTCAAGAGGAGCGGGATTCTCGGTACGGGAGCGGATCGAGGGAGACGATGGCTGCAACAGCTAGCGATGTAGGAAGGCTGCTGTTGCTACCGTCAGTTTATCCGGCACGATAGCGCGGCCAATCAACGAATCAGCTCCTCAGGCTCTCTCGACGGTTGTCCGTCTGTCCGCCCGAAGCGGAAGCCATCCGTTTCCGTCGGTTTCCCAACAACGGCGCGCGAGGAGTCAGCCGACGCAGCGCTTGACGAATCGCCGGCGTTTATCCGCGACGCGCGCGGAATTCCGTGAGGTATACTCGTTTTCTCTATTCTCTATCGTCTCTTTCTCCCTTTTTTTCTCTTCTCCCCCCCCCTCTCTCTCTCTTTCTTGGCGATGCTCTAAACCGAATTACGTCAATGCGTGACCAGACAGGCTTAATCCGCTTGCGGTGCCCGGTCGTATTGAACATCACATTTCAGTCTAACAATGTTTAGCTTTCTAATATGGATTTCTCCGTTTAAGAGCCAAAATTTAGAGTTCTTTCTTGCGATTCTATAATATTTATGTATACAATTTTTCTTTTCTTAGGTTACTGAAATAGGAAATATAATAAAATTGAAGCTATACCTATATAGGTATATGCATCAAAGAAAGTATATATATTAATGTATTATTAAGCATTTATTTCATTAAAAGATAAATCTCCATTTCTATTTACATGTATGTATATTATTTTGCATCATACCAATATATATAATATATTATATATATTAAATTGCTAAATTAATATCCAAAAAGTTAAGTCACTGATCACAAAATTTATTAAAGTATTAATTATTAATTATATTGTTCTAGATATTATATAATAACACAAATATTCCAGAAAATATTTAAAAGCTATCGAACAAAAATCGCATTAAAATACAAAATGAAATATACGATAAAAATTGATCTGTTTCTGAATTCATTACTATAATTACTCTCATCTTTTTATTCCTCACTGTCACTCTCGTTTAATGTCACTTAACATCTCGCATGCGTACGCACTCGGGTGCCTCGGCACACAAGTGTGCATGCACAAGCAGGTGGGCCGCTGGTGCGTAGCACAGACAATAATGCGACGGGACACCATCGTTAATTAGCGATCTTCGACATCGTCTTCCCCCGTAGCCCCGCTTCACTTTTCCATTCCTTCAAGACGTGTGGGTGACGGCGACGAGCGGGCATACACGCGTCCAATCACGCGTGTGTTCTCGAGGCGAACAATGAGCGCGAGCGAATCAATGGCTTGCCTCTTAAAAGAATGATCGCGATTCTCTCGTCTCCCTCTCGGTCCTTGGTGCCCCTCATCTCGGGTGGTTGCGTATTTATCAACGGCATACAACGTTCTCTCAATCGTGCTTCCTTTTCACGAACTTTTTAATTTCCTTTGAAATCCGATGTCAGAGAGTCGGTGCGCCGCCTATAAATGGTCACGCGTTAATTGGTACGTTTTCTCGGAAAGGACACCTGGACAATAGCGACAACGGGGAACCTGTTTAGTTACTTCCGATCGTGAGTGGGATATTTAAACTATTTTGTCCGAAATATTTGTTTGAAATTTTCGATGTTTTACAACTTTGATAGAGTGTAACGGAATTAATAAAAAGATGCTTTGTAAAATCTAATTAAAGACCATGTTAAAGAACCACTTTACTTGCGCCATAATTACGGTAGAGAGAAATGGATGTACTCCAAAGTCAATCCGGTACATCGGAAATCAGCGCTACCTTGAGGATGTGTCCCGGCGCTTTAATTCGGCGGAATCCGCCGAATTAGCGGAAACCTCGACGTCTGAACCCAACGTTCGGCAAACATTTTCGCGCGAAATCAGCGAAACGCGAAACACGAGTAAGCGCAAATCGAGGCGACACTAATTTGTAGGTGGGTTCATGCGTGACCGGCATTGTCCCGGCGCTTTCTTTAAGATACCGACGCTCTCTCTCTCTCTCGGGATTAAGTTCGGACAGCGAGGGATCTAATCGCCTGTTTTTATGCTGTCGTCGACTTCGAATTACGCATCTCGCTTTCCGTTCGATTTCGCGAAACTCTCGAGACGATCTTTTGTCGATCGAATCGGCATTTCCGCTGTTGCTGCAACAATCAACGCGAGGAGCTTAATAGCCTAATCGTGTTAGGACTTTTGGGATTTTTAGAGAATAATCTAAATTAGATTCGGCTCCTTATCCAGTAATTCTAATAATTGGAACCTTCGGTTTTATTTCACGAAATTAAGAGAAACTTGTTTGTAGTGTTATATTTTAAAAATAATTCCTTGAATTTCTCAAACCCATTTACGTTGCGACCGTAATTCACTATCACCGCAAGCCGCACCAAATGCAGACGGAAATCACGTCGAGATACCCGCAAGAACGCGAATGCGCGGCTTCCATTTCCCAAACGACACACGACGAAAGGCGCAAAAAGGAACTCAGCGCGGCTCGTTACGTCGGAAAACATCGCGGGCGGAACTACGAGCGAATGCGACTACGACGACTACGACGTCGGGGAAACAAAATTCAAATGCGCGTAATGCATCGGCCAGAAACGTCGTCGTTGAAAAAGAAAGGTCGGTCTCCCGCGACGGAACTCGTTGAAAATACGACCGTCGGGAGTCGGTCACAGCTGAGAGAGAGAGAAAGAGAGAAGAGAGAACCGCCGTCGTGGACGTCGCCGGCGGTTTCTCTACACGTTTCTCTCCGGGAAAATGTCGCCTTTAATCGAATCCCATTAAGATTTAAGGGCGAGCCGCGCAATAAATTACGCCGCCACCCGCTGTGAAACGCTATCGACCCCCGATAGGCAAAGGACCGTTCCCCGTGCCCGGCTTACGGGTCTGGAATTATTCGACCACCTCGATTACGGGCCTGTCGCGCGGCTCCTCGTTAGATCGAAAAGAGTCTGTCGACAGGTACGATGGAATATACCGCGGCAACATCGGGAAATAAAACCCGAACGATAAGAATTCAATCGGGCAATAGTGCAAATTTATCGTTCCACGAGGCTTTCCGACGAATGACAATTCACGCATATAGTTCCTTATGCATTTTATTTCTATAATATAAATTACAGAGAGGTTCACTTTTTCTAACGATTTATACAATTTATTATCATGTTCATGAATACATAATCGGATATACATATATACCTATCATATATATTTTCTAATAAAAGATTTCTGATAGAAATTTTAAATAGAATTTTCGATATTTATATAAATATTCAATTTACATGTCCAATTTTTTCTTATTACATAATAATTTGTCTAATCTTTAGTTATTTATTTTTAAAACCCAGAGGATACCGTTTTTAACATATTTGAATATTTTTCTGTTTTAGGTGAGTCACTGTGATCTACTTTGTTTACTGTAACGCCATTTTAATGAGG
The DNA here is from genome assembly GCF_003070985.1 of Temnothorax curvispinosus. Taxonomy (NCBI): domain Eukaryota; kingdom Metazoa; phylum Arthropoda; class Insecta; order Hymenoptera; family Formicidae; genus Temnothorax; species Temnothorax curvispinosus. The sequence goes on along the minus strand of NW_020218370.1, from coordinate 235,011 downwards.
TAGGATGCAATTTATTCCTAATATATGATTATCAAATGAATCAAGATTTCCTGTTTGTGTTTTATAGTATAATAGATCAATTTTTTTTTAATGAAATAAATATCGCTAGAGAATTGAAGTAAAAATATCTCAAATTGATTTGCTTATTTATATTACTTTATTTAATTATGTGTTAATCTTTATTAACGATAGGTTAAGAAATCGTAACGAAATTTGATGGGGGGATAAAATGTAGACCTTCTATTTTATGTATATATAGTGAGCAGATATAATCGTGAAAGAATGGATCCCAATTCCCATGTCCTCCATTCGTTCTCCGTAAGGCTGGTGGCCAAGGCCTCGAGAGTGGTTATCAATGCAAGACGCTCCTCCGTAGCGCCAAAGAGAAAAAGTCGTGCCGACGAAACGAGTCGCAGTTGTTAGTGCGCCGGAAATCGTGCTCGATTCAGGACAGGATTGACAAACGGCGACCTTCATTTGAATGCAAAAATTCCTTTTATAATTTAGAGGCGGAAAATAATGAATCGTATATTCGTCGTTTCAATGTTTTAATTTTAATGTCTGTGGGTTTCAGTATTCAATTAAAACCATCTATACCTATCTGTTTTCATAAATAATTAAAAAATAATTTAAAAATAATTTAAAAAATGAAGTTAATTTTCAAATATTATAATAAACGAAAATAAAAATTTATTTTTATTAATATAGTTATTAACATATCTAACATTAATTATAATGAAATGTTTTTTCTAGAATATCTTTATTGTGGACATCGTGCATTTTCACAGCGTCGTTTAATAGAATTGCGATTTAATGATTGAAATTTATTATAAAATACCAAAATGCATATATATCATAGTAACGTAATATTCCAAACACGCAAATTAAATTGCAGTTGCGGCGAATTACGTTTCTTCAAAATGTTCCAAATAATATGCATTATGTAACTCATTTCCCTCTCGTATTTTACGTGAAAAGAAAAAAAATCCGTTCAACGTTCGAAGATCGAATTTTGATTGCAATGAGGTGTTTAATTTGCTAAGTATTTTCATTCCCCGTAGATCAGACCAGCCGAAGCGACTCTTCGCGACAAAGATCGTTACAAACTCGTGATTGCATTGAGTCGTTAATGCGCCCCGTGCGTCGCGCCGCGCCGTGGCGCAAGCTACGGCGCGGCTGTGTGCACTCACACTAAACGAATCGCATTACGCTAGCGCCATTATCGTAGAATGTACTACTCGCCTTACTATTGGAATCTGAAATTTCGCAGTTGCCTCGCACCTGCTGCGCCTCGCCGCGAAATTATGCGCGCCGCAAATCGCAGTCTCGCGTGCGGAGCCGCGGCGGAGAACACGCCGCGCCGCGCATTGCGCGGCACGGCACGATCGATAGTCGATCTCTCGCGCGGCATGCCTCGCGCATACCAACGAGCTCGAGGAAAATCAGCTTCCTCCTTGCATCCCGCATGTATCCTTGCGCCGCCGCGCGCCGCCGCGCGCCGCCGCATCGCGCTATGCGGCAACAAAGTTTTAACGACGCGCGCGGCGAGGATCTCTCCTACGTTCAAACCTCCTACCTGGTTCCTGCGCGGGTTGACTTAATTTCCGAACGATTGCTTTATTGAATTAGCATTGTCAAGTTTTGATACTTATAGACTTTTTTCTAATAAAATCAATTTTTTTTCGTGAAACGTTAGCTTGCAGTATTAAACATTATATATCTTTATAATCTGTATAAAATAAAGCACGTAAGTGAAATAATAAAAGAGAGAATAAAAATAGTATACATACATATAGCCTGAAATATAAAATGATACAAAAGTGATACGTATAGAGATGACCTAAAGCGAAATAGAAAATACTCGACGAAAAATTCAATGACAAGGCGATCAAAATTTCCCCGCGAGCGAGCAATTTCGGTGCCGATGCCCCTCGCCGTTATTACGTAACTTTCGAAACCATGAAAGGTTGATCCATATACGTCGTTCATTAAACGGCAATACGGCGATGCGAGCGGGAATATTCTGAATGTTCCGAAGTTTTAACGACGCGCATTAAAGCGACGAAGATCGCTATTCTGTGCAGGATCTCTCGCGATTCGGATATCGAAGTCGCATACGTGAGTAATTAATTGCCAGAACGAAGGGAAATAAAGAAGCAAACGCGCTATAATCCTTTGGGGGGTAAGAAAAACGGCCGTATCGAAAGTTCTGAACAAATTTAATAACGTTACGAAAGTCCCGCAACTTCGATAATAAAATTGCTGTCTAAGTATCGTCGCGGGATGGCCTTCAACTCATCGGCAATGTTTCTTTTATGATCTAGCTCGCGGACTTTTGTTCTTCTCGTGATTATCCAACCGCCCCCACATGTCAGAAAAACATTACTTGCTAAAAAACATTACTAATTTCTGGACTGACCAACGTTTTCCAAGTAAACTAGTTCAAACGCGAAGAATAAAAAATAATACGACATTTTATTTCATTATCAATTATAAATATTTTTAATAATTTAATTTAATGTAGTGCAAAGACAAAAAATCATAATGTACAGTGTAATTATTATCATGCCACTTCTCGTAAGTAGATAGAGCAGGTTAAACTGAACAGAAAAGTCCTGTACTGTTTTGCGAGTTTCTTAATAAGTAATGAGAAATTAATTAATAAGAATCTGTGAATGAGCATACATCCGCGCGATTCAGCGACAAGAGACAGCCGAGCGTTTACGCTTGCAGCGAAGCATTGATTCACGGGTCTTCATTAATTAATTTTTCATTATGTATTACTATAATCGCAAAACAGTAAAGGATTTTTTTATTTCAACGCGCTTTATCTACCCACGAGAGGTGCCACGGTAATTACCAGACGCCCTGTATAATGAAATGTTAGGATATATACCATGGAATTTAATTTTTTTAATGATATCTCTTCAGAGTAATATTTTAAAAGATATGAGAAAAGCGCGTATTAATTGTTTACACTTTACACGCAATATTAGTGCGCTGGAGACTATATAGCATTTGTAGAATTTTATTTAGCATTGTAGGACAAAAAAACAGAATAATAAGATAAATACATGAAAATGTAATGTGGGAAAAGACATAATACTGTGTATACTATCCTGTAATTGTTCTCGTAAATGCGAAATACTCGTGATAAGAATTTTTTAGGATTCAACGTAGTATAGCGTAAAAAGATATTGCAGAATATAAAAATGCGTGCCCGGGAAATTGTAAAACATTAAGACTTTTCGCGATATCACTGCGTAGAAATTACTATACGCGCACACAACATGTATATTTTAAGCGTGTATATTTTAATTATTCTTTATCTTCTATAAAAGACCGTACACGGACAGGTACTTTTTACGGGATTTAATTTAATGCGGTAAAACCAGTAGTTAAAGACATCATAAAACACAAGTAATCGCATGCAACAGTGTTATGTTTTTTTTATAACGTTTTAAGAAATGCTATAATAAAGAGTGCATTATTAGAGCTACCCAAGTAACTGTAAAGTAACCGATTTTTAAGGCTTATTGTACACAGAAGGAAAGAGGCAAAAGAGAAAAAACTCAAGTACAGTATAATTTGAGAGAATTTTAAAATATGGAAATCTTTAGTATGAAATTAAATGTTACAAAATTGCATAACTGCTATTCGAAGTATTGCCGCAAATGCTATATAATGCGGAATATCCGTCAAAATTATCTATAACCATCTGTAATTTTCCCGGAGAAACATCCCGGTCCGAAGAGCTACGTTTTTTTTTCCAAAACTTACCTCAATGCGCGCAGATGTATTTAATAAAATGTCCTTTCACAAATTACACAAGATAGATACCTTCCGTAATGTCATTGCGTGAAGCAAACCGAGGCCAAGAGAAAAACAGCCCGTGGGTCGCAATCGCGACACGCGATCGCGATATTCTCTCGCCCAAGGCGCGCGAATGTATCTTTCTTTTTTTATTTATTTATTTCTTCTCAACTTGTACTTTTTACTACGACAAACTTTCGAGAGATGTGCGACGAATCCCTCCGCGGGGGATACAGGGAAGAAGGGGAAAGGAAACGGAGAAGAGGCGAGAAAGTCGTTTACCTGCACGCGCATTCCGACAGATCGAGTTTGCGGGAGCTGAAGCATCAGGCTAAGTAATTAATAGTTGATTGAAGCAAACGCGCCTACGGAGAAACGAACAGTCGGAGGGTGGGATGTGTGGGAAGGATGGGCGGAGGGAAGCGGAGAGGAAGCAGCGAGGTTGTAGTTAGCAATAAGGCAGATCTCGCCAACGATACGAACTCTTCGTGATAACTCGATAGCTCTGCGCATCTTTTTCTTTCTCTCTCTTTCTTTCTCTTTGGTTTTTTCTCCTCTCTTCGCCTCTCTTTCATCCTCTCCTTGCGCGAGAACGCGAGATTGCCGTACGTGAATGATAGCGAACGAAGAGTGGCGCTTCGCGTTAAATATGCATCGTTCGGGAGACAAATTGCGCCTTAACCAAGAGCCAGTCGGTCGGGTATTATAATAACCTAATAAAAGTGATTAATACGGGACCGCTGCGATATATTACCCTGCGGCACCGTCAGGGATGCGCCGTCGGGCAAGGTTATCCTGGCGTGAGACGCCCGGCGTCCTCTCGATGGACGGGATATTCTACTTCCAGCGACGCGCACCGCTGCTCCTAGACCCTGTGGTCGAAAAGTGTGTGTTCTTATGTGTGTGTGTGTGTGCGTGTGTGCGCGTGTGTGTCGAGGTGTGTGTACATGTTTATCTGTGTCGGCGCGCGGTTTACCGTGGTCATGTGTGGCGACGTCGGTAGATGGTTGCGCGGTACCATTAATTTGTGAATAACCGACTTTCCGGCAGAAAATTAAGGGAACATCGCGGTTAGAGGAGGCGCAGAATAAGAGAGTCGTTAACGTCTTTTAGCCTTCATGTTGGAGGCGTGGTGGTTTATAACACATTAATTGTGATCTTCATTAAGATTTTTCGCGATTACAACTTCCTGAAAATAAGACCAAATATAACGTGCACCCTCCAACCGTAGTATAAATACTTCAACCTGGGACTACAACGATTTCGAAGCATCACTGTCAGTCCTTTACATATAGAGAGAGACTGTCCCTTACAAATATAGAAATATAACAATACGAAATATTCAAATGAAAACGCGGACAATCGTGAAGTTGTCAAATTCCGAAACTCGCACAAGGGACAATAATATACGGACGTTATTTTAACATTCATTTGAGTTCGGAGCAACAACGACGGAGTTCCATCAGGCTGCGAATATTCCGCGTCGCGCGCTATACGCGGAGTGTAACCCGCTCGGGAACTTCCTCCTTCCCCTCCCCACGTCGCGCTTTTATTTCACCCTTTGTCGGATTTACATGCGCGACCCGCAGACTCCGCGCGCGCTGTGTCGTTATTGCTTTTTGGCTTGTTCGTTACATGCCGCGTATACGAGTGTTCCGGCAAAGTTTCCCCGAGGAGGGTGAGCGTTTCCGCTCGCTCGTCCTCTTCAACCCCTTTGCCCTCCCCCTCCTTGCCGCAGAATCGTACCGTCGCTCCGCGATCCGACTCGATCCGGGTCTCTCTCGCGTTTACGGATCCCATCTTCCTTCGAGATCACGCGTGGAACGCGCTCGCCGCGATGACGACGGAGCGCATTCATCCGAAGCGCGTTTTAGTGTGCACTCGCCCCGGGATCGCTCGTAAAATCCTGCGGAACCAATTTTTCCGGCCGCATCCCACCCATTTCTCCGTCGCGCTTCCCCGAAATAACGTCGATGCAAGGATAGAGGCAATTTTCGATTTGCACGATCGATGCGTCAGCCAGTGTGACTGTCGCGACCCGCGTAAACCCGTGCGACACAAAAAGTTCCCTTTACGCAAATAAAATGAGTTTGATAGGTTTTGCGAATTACGTTTCACGGTCTTGAAAGGACATTGCTATAAGAAAGATCTCATTAACAAGCGTGCACAAATTAATTTCTTATATGACTCGTGAGTGTGTGCATGTATGTGTATGTCACGTAATTATATACATTATATATATATTTTATTTAAATAAAGCAATTTTTAAGGAGTTTTTGTTATGAAATTAACATTATTTTTCCACACATCGATGTTTTATATATTTTTTTAATTTTGTCAAAGTTTATTTTTATATGATGTATATGCTACGTGGAATTTGTAGGTAGTGCTCACATGAAGGAATCATCTTCAGAAATTGTCGTCAGATATATTTCCGAAACTCATATATGCTTAACCAATGAAAGCATTTCTTAACAACGAGTTCAGGAATAAATGTTCGAAATCAATTACCAAATACTCTGCGTCTTCTCGTTTACACGACGAGTGATATTTCAGCCGCAATTTCAATGAGCTGCGACGAGCAGCGCGTGCATGCACGATGCATCCACCTTCGTAATGCCGGAAGATGCGGCGCGCGAACTGAATGCCGGCCTTCTTTCCGGCAGGGATCGAAAACTGCAGCTCAGCCGACCGTAATTGAGCCGTTGATTGCAAAAGTGGCTTAGAGCGCGGCATTTTACGAGCGTCGTTTCGGCGCCTTTCGCGCGGCGTCGGCGTCTCACCGCTCCGCGTTTTTATTTTCTGCTCCGAGAGAGAGAGAGAGAGAGAGAGACTCTGTTTCGCGCGAGCTGCAATTCGCCCTAGCTCCTTATTGCCCCCGCAAATTGACCTAATTCTCGCTACGTGCTGCGGCTGCTCTATAATCTCTTTCAAGTCGTAGGAAATCTGATCGTCCTGGACGAAGCAATTTTCCGCGCGAGGTCACGCGACGAATTCCTCTGTACTCGAGCGAGTGACTGAGAAGTACGTAAATGCCTGATCAATTTTGATTCCTCTCGTATGTCATAATCAATCTCCCTCTCTGACTTAAGCGAAATAAAAAGGAATTGAAAAGCTGCGTTAAATTATTTTATATTTTTGTTCAATTATTAGGTAGAAATTCAGTGCGGATTACTTAGCAGTGACTTGCAATTCGAGACAATTTTTTTTCAACAAGAGAATTCTTATTGATGAAGATTGGATACGAACTTGGAAAAGAGCTTTTCTCTATATAAATGAGAGGTCGATATAGAAAACTATATATTGATTTTCCAGATTTCAATTTTAAGAATTTCAAACGCGAAGTTGTAATTTTGGCGCAATGTTAACCAAGTTATAAAACGAGTAAAATTATTAAAGTTTAAAGCTTTTATTGATTTTCTTCAATTGCTTACGCTCTTTCTCTCCACTTTCAACTTGTCCCACCTTCATTCCAGACAAGTCTGACGGTTGCGAGTAATCTCTGTGTCTGATTTATAGTTTTTAATTTGAGTCTCATTTCAACCCTCTTGTACGTCCAACGCGAGAAGAGCGCGGGGGAATGAGGAAGTCTGGAAAAAAATTCGGACCAATCTTTTTAATCTTAAGTAGTACCGTTTTTCTTTGTCCACGTCCGAAAGACAGAGATTTACTTTGCAAGATTGGGTTTATGTTAATCCGATAAAGCTTGCGTTATACTTTATATTGAACATTTTTTGTAATTTTATGTTTTCGAACCCTCGTGATTTACAGTACAATAATCGAACTTTACATTTTTTTAAATTTTAAAATAACTTTTATTTAAGAGAAAGGCTATTTATTAATTACATTTGTAAAATTGAAATTGATACTTTGATATTCCACATTCACAATAAATTATAAGTTATTTTTCATAAAACTTTTAAATATGTTTTTGACGGAGTTTTTTAATCTTTAAATTGTATAATCTGAAGTTTTCGATTTTAAAACAGACTTTTGAATTGACTTCTAAGTTTCAGAATTTTTTTTATTTTGAAATATGTTTTAGTAAAATACATTTTTATCGGAGATTTTATTAATAAAAGTCATCGGATTTCGAATTCGCGGATTCTTGTGAGTATCAGGTCTTCTGGTTGAGTCTCGGGGTCGGATGTGGAATTTGGATTTCCGGCTCGCCGATTTCCGCAACTTTAACTCTAGTAATCCTAGTAGAACAAGGCGCGATTATATGGCAGAAGATCGGTGTGCACAGATGGCGAACGCGTTTCGTCGAACTTCTCGTGGTGCTCCCCGTGCTCCGTTCTCCATTCGCGTTTGTGCCGACCACGAGAGTGACAGCTTCTGCCTTCCTAGAAGCGGACGAGGGTCCGACAAGAGCGTGTCGGTAATCGTCGTTCCTGGATGATTGCCGCATTCGTCTGCGCGAGGCGGCGCAGGTGTCGCAAGATTCGCACGTTCCAGCTGGATATGGGCTGGCATTATCCCGCAGGAGAAGAGAGAAACGACGGGTTTCTCCGGCTATCGTCGACTTCGCCCGTTTTTCCGACCGTTCCGCCGTCGAAGGGCGCTGGAAAATGGACGCGATAACTCTCGTGCCGACAACGAGACTTTACGACGGACGTCGCGTTGTTAAATTTTGTTACCTACGTATCGTTGCGTCGATACTTTTTTGATAATAGTGCAATTGTATCGTACAGTCCCTATCTTAATTTTTGCATCGCATCGATAATTAATACTTAATTATATTGGCTCAATATTAAGTCAATTTATTATTAATTATTATTGACAAAGATATACAGAATTTTTTTATTTTATAGTGGACGTTTAGTTTTACAATTGTAGCTATAGTGTATAACAGACAACGGTGCTTAATCAAAGAATCGTTATTTAAAAATTGGAATGTTAACTCAATTTTTAACGAAAATGGATTTAATCTTGTTTCCTGTTTGTATTTTCAACATTTCAAATTTTCGCATTTTTATGCACTTTATGCCAAGTATGATCACGGACATGGAAATGTACAGAATTTTGAAAGCTTTAATTATAATTCCATTTAAAAGGTAGAAAAGCATGACAGGAACGATTCCGGAATATTCCGACAATTTGACAGAAACATTCAGACAAGTTGTTAGAATAAAGTCCGCGATGTATTCTTTTTCTCTCGTCCAGCTTGAAACATTTTCCCTCAGATTTGTTAATTTTCTCATCATTGAGTTATCCAGAAAATAACACTCCTACATGTATTCCTCCTATATGTACTCCCTTCCTATATGTACTCCTATATGTGTATGTTAAAATTAAATTTCGTCAAAATATTTATGCAATGCAACTGACTCCATTTCACGAATAAAATCATACGGATTCTTCCTTGGATTAGGTTTTCACCCAAACAGTGCAATTCGCACGGACTTTGCGCGGTATGATTGAAATATTTATTGTTTATTTGGAAACATAAAAAATATAGGTAAGATTGTATAGTTTCTTCAATGTTTCGATTGTTGAATTTCAAGCTTTTTTATTCCCAGAATTAAAATAATTCTATAGCTCTTCAACTTGTTTAGAGTTCTACATTTTCAAACCTGATTTGACTGAATTTTAATATCTTTATACTTATATCAGCCGAACATTAATCTACGTTGAAAACAATATAAAAAATGCAATGAGTTGAAAATCATCGCGCGGTACGGGAGATGGAAGAAAAGAAACGAATTTTGACGAGACAGCGTCCTGCACTTCCGAGATAAATCTCGCGGTTCGCTTGCTCGCTCACTCCCGCGGCCTCGCTTTAATGCACTGCCGTTACTTTTAATATACTAATCACGCCGTAACGTATTTTCACGTGCGCGCGGCGAAATTCGCCCCGGGGCGAAATTTCACGTCGGGGAGTAATTTCCCCGTACGCCGATATTTCACGCGCGTGCCCTGGGCCAAGATTGGCTCGATTCTCTCCGTCGAGCCCCTCCCCCCCCTTACTCGCCAACTCTCACATTCTTTCCCTTTTTTTTTCGTCTCTCCTTCGACCGCGCCGTTCCTACCCTCAGTCCCCTTTCTTGCCTCACCTCCGGCTTCCTTTTCGGCCGGAACTAGCATCTCTACTGTCTTAAGTAGCCGTAAAAGAGACGCTCGCCCGTGGAATTCGTAAGAGCACCTTGCTCGCTCCACCTACACTTTGCTCGATTTTCTCTCTTTATTCATTCTCTCTTTCTTTCTTTCTCTCTCTCTCGCAGATCTTTTTTATCTCGTTCCCCTCTTCCCGGGCGAGCTCGCGTGAACACCAGGAACGGCTGGAGCGGAATTTCAAGCGCGAGGTCCACCTTCTGTTCCTTTCACATTGACATGCGAATTATACGTGTGTGTGGATCATACTAAAGTGACGGTTTACTTTGGTTTATTCGATGTTATGCCAAGTTCGATACTTATCGCCGTATTACAGAAGTTTGAAACGACCAGAAGTCTTGCACAGAATCATTATATCCCAATTGCAGGATTGATCATGCGATTGAATTGTATATGGTATTTATATTATTATTGACGATAAAGATATAATTTCTATAGAAGAATCATTCACCTTCAATATTCGTGACCAACAAAATGGACAGGCAAAAAACGCAAACTGTCTCTTTTTATCTATTTACTTTGTACATTCTATTTCAGACAGATGATTATATATATATAAATAAATAAGTCGATAAAATATCAGATTATACGTATCAGTAAAAAAGCAATTACATATTAAAGGTTGTAACAAAAGTGAAGGTTAATTAACGAATAAACTGCTAACTATTACATTGTTTAAAAGAAAATGAGAAACAAAGAGATATACCTACATATATATACTTTTTTGCAGTAATTTGTTCTTCGATTTTAATATAGATTATTAAATTGTTATTATTACTTTACTATTGATTTAATTATGTATTACACTGTACAACACTTTATTCAATTCCTATTTATATGTATATAATACTCCAACGTGCGGTTCCAATTATCAGATATCACAAAATTTTACTTTGCGTTTCATACTCGACCACATGCTCGAACAAAACTATCGATACCTGAAAGTATCCCTAGTCCGATGGAAAAAAAAAACGCTCGGCGCATTTTTCCGGAACGTTGCCCGCGGCCATCACAGGAACGGATAGAAGTCGTATATATTTATGAACGTGCATGTTATACTCTGTTCGCTTTTTCCCTGGCATGATTTCAAAGCAGCCGCCCTGCTTTCCACCTACTCGTTCCCGATGATCGCGCAAAAAAAAGATGTATTTTCCTATCTCTTCGTATTATTCGCTCTGGCATTTTAATTTCAATACCGCGACCGAATTGGCGCTTGGTCTATGGCGACCCGCGAAACATGGCGAGCGAATGAAACTTGACTCTGTGAATCGCTTATCGCGCTTGAAGCTTTTGACCCATGCCATGTTTATCGCATATTTGAAGCAATAAACGTAATTGTCTTTAGTTTTAGATCTTCTCACAATTTATACATATTGTACACTGAACATACATCTTTAAGCGACATAAATTTAAAGTAAGCCTAATTAAAAATCTTATAACAGTTATGTACAAATGTATGAAAATACATCATAAATCGAAATAAAAGATTGGTGCGAAATATTTAAAAAGTTCCAGCCAAATCTATAGACAAAATAATAAATATAAAAACTCTATTTTTTTAAAATTAATTTTAAATTTGTTTTATTTCAACAGATATTTAACGCAAATCTTAACTTAATTTTTAGATTCACTTAATCTTTAGTATCCCAGATTTCTTTTACTTTTTCTTAATCTACAAATCTTTGGACCGAATTAGATTTGATTTTTTCTCGGCGAAATTCTGATTAAAGTCTTTTACCGCAACTTTTTAATTTTGAATTTTCAATATCTTAGCAATTAAAACCGATATTAAAACTTTTTTAAAGTAAATTCCACTTAAAATTTCTGAAAAAAAGAAGGAAGTTTTATCTATTTACCGTCAAAGTATAATTTATTTCGCTCTAAAAAATTGTAATTTGCGTTAAATCTGTTTTTATCAAAAGATGGATTTAATCCGTTTTGCATAATTATTCTTCAAACGGAGTAATTCACGATATACAGTTCCGCTCTACATATCCCATATGCAACTATGCATGTAGTTATGACAAAGTGAACTACATACCGGATATAGGAAAAGCCGGCAAGATCGATCGTCTCTGTAATCCTTTTACAATGTTATCGCTTGACAGCGCCGACACGGGAATATCGGAAACGGGTGAAAAAACGAGACGTGTGCGATATGTCCGTTTCGCGGTTTACTTCCACATGGGAGGGTGGGGAGTGAGCGGAGGAAAGGTCGGGGAGGAAAAGAGAGAGGCGAGCGGCGAGAGATAAAGATGGAGAAAGACAAGAAAGACAGCACGTACGTCCGACGTCGGTCGAGTCTGACGAAACTTTGCTCGACTCTGCTCCGGGAATATCCCGCGGAAACGGAGGATTAATTCTCCGTCGGAAGTTTCTGACGTCTCGAACGTTCGAACCGGGCAGGGGAGAAGCGTTTAAAGTATTATCCTCGAGACGGTTTCCCGATGCCCGGGTCGAAGCCGCGGGAGATGGCGGAATATCGAAAACGCGCGCGCTCGATATCGACCAACTCGTTTGGCAGAAATAACGCTTAACGCTTAACGCTGTCTAATGCATTCCCGAAGGTAAAAGAGGCTCTTGTCCGGTAAGTCTTGTTCGCAGAATTCGATAGCGCGATTGTCGCCAAACATATGTTGATTTGTGCGGTTTTTTTGCTGAAGAACAATAGGACGATGATATATGTTTGTTTACTAAAAAAAAAATGATCTGTAATCATCAATAATTCTTGACACGATTATTGTTATTGCTTGCAAACTTTTATCTTTAATTAAATATATTTAATTAAAATTGGAGAGATTACAACTTTAACAAAGCAAGGGAAATTTTTTTTATTACGAGTACTTATTTCCGATAATGGTTATTAATGATATCTATCTATTGTAATGTTTATTATATATTTATTGTCCGTAATACTTGTATTTCATGAATAATTGATGTTTTTTTTTTTTTTAGATTTAAGGGACTAATGTAGAAGACTAAGGTATTAATAAATGCAGAAAATTTTCCTTCTTATTGCGTTTCTTTTACAGAAATACGGATTAAACTAACAAAGATTAATTTTCTGCATTACCTGCATTATTCACCGTATTTTAAACCGCAAGTGTTACAAACATGTTTTAAATTATTTATTCTGAATCATTATACATTTTGATTCATTGAATCAAGAGAAAATCGAATTAATTTAGGACACTTAATCATATAGCTCGCCTTTTCTTTCGCGTCTTATCATTAAGAGGAGATATAACGAAGGTGCCATAATTGGTCGCCTTTAATAGGGGTTAACTCCGTAAGGACCTATCCATCGCACCATTAATTAAACCATCGCGCGCGATTTACGCCCAATAAATATCTCCCGGCGTCTAATATCAATCTGCCAGACATCAATCATAGGGGCAATGGATCACGCGATGACTTAATTGCGATCGGATCGCCACCCTTCTCGTGACGCCATACTTCCGTGCGAGCGACTACGTCGCGTCGTCGCTCGCCGTTATCCCCGCGGACGTTTCGTCATTAGGTCGCGACTTATCGAGGCTGGCACGCGTCCTTGTCGCAGCCCTTTTCAGCTACCCGACTCCGAGGAAGACTCCACGTAAGACTCTTATCGGTTCCGACCATGCCGGTGCGGATCCGTCGAGCGACGACGTTAATAATAATCTTTTTCGACGGGTGCGCATCCTCATCCCTTTCGCCGCGGCTTAAGATGCATATAAATATTTCCGAGGCCTTGAAGAGCGGGGATTACCGCACGTGAAAGGGCGCGCATCGCTCTTGCCGGTGGCCCTTTGTCAGCTCGCTTATTCCGCGGCAAGAATCTCTCTCTTGTGCGCCATAAGAATAATAAGGTGAGAATGGCCGCGGATCGCGAACGTTTATTATTACCGTTTAATCTCTCTAGATTTACAGTAAGCGGTATCTTTTATTTATTTTGTAATATTGTAATGTATGTTTTCACAAATATTTCCTATCTCAGATTAACACAGGTTTTACCGCACAATCCGCGACGTTTTAAATACATTAATTAAAGTATAGGAAGCAATGCTAATATGAAAATTATTTTTTAATGATTATTTTAGGTACAATTAGTGATATAATTAGTGAATTTAGATTCCACAAGCTCCTTTTTTACACGACAATGCAATTTCCATGTTTATCGAAAGCAGATGTTTATCGCTGATTAGCTTGCATTAACATACTCTTGTATTTACTTTCTATATCTTGCAATATGTGAGATTAAATTTGATCAACCGGGTTCCAGAGAGACGTATAAGTAATTGAGCCGCTCCAAGCCGCAGAAAAAATGCGGATGCGAGAGCAGGGGACTGATTATCATTCACTGGGAGTCATTGTAATGGCACCCTTCATGGGGTTCTCTGTTTTAATGTTCGTCACTGACGCCGATCCCCACCCTGTGGCGATGCAGCAGGGGCCGTCCGCCTCTCGAGGGGCCGTAAACTCGAAATATTTATTTCGAATGCGGCCTGTAAAGTACGCGGGGCCCCGCCATTACAAGTCATTTTCATGGGGCCTCCGAGATCAAACGAGCTGATATTTACGTTCTATGCCTTTATACTCGTGTGCTCTCGGCGGGCCCCGAGCGCGCGCTGCCCAGCTCCGCGACGATCGAACAAAAAAAAACAGTAGAATGAAGAAGATTCCGACCACTTTTGTCATTACTCTACAAAAGTTTATGCTGCATTCCATTAATTAATCGCACGCGTGCGTTCGCGAGCATGATAGGATCTGTGGAATAGGAAATTTATCCCAATAAATCCCAATTTATAGTGCTATATTTCTTCTGAATTTTTTGTACAAAGACCGTTGTTGTCGCCATATTTTAATTTTAATATTACGTGGCTTAAACTAACAATAGAAGCTAACAAATTTTATTATTTTTTTAATTTTGAGATCCTTGTTGAAGTAAAACACATATCTCGTACTTTGATTTTTAAATTATATACTATATTTGCTCAGCATAATAGTTTAACTTGCACATTTGCGGTTTATAATGTATTTAACTGATAACGTTAAGTAATTACAAAATCTTTAATGAAGTTTTCACAAAACAAGATATCTAAGAGATATGAAGTGCATATTTCAAGATTTTATCTGAAATCTTATATTCCGTGGTTCATATTTTTCAACTCAAATGTACTAAAGATATTGGAAAATGGAACGGAAAGTCGAGACGAACTAAGAGACTCTCTCTCGTTTCCAAGAAATGATCGATAGCATCGAATCGAGCGCGAGAATCGGAAATGCAGTACTCTGGCAAGGATTCGCGGAGGCGTACAAATTCAATGAGAAGTAGGTCGATTCTCCTGTTTTTCGAGAGTAAACTACTATATTTTACTTCGAACCGGATGGTAACGCCCGTTTTGGAGGAATTCGAGCATTTACCCTGGCGCCGTTAGTTTCGGCTCCTGTTACGAGTAACGTGGTTCCAAGAAGTAAACATTTCAGCTCGAATTCAATCGAGAAATTTATAGAACACCTTTTGAATGTTTTCCAGAAAGCATAGATTGTGACAAAGTATATCGCATTTGGTGAATACAATTTGAAATCCAATTTTTGTTACTTTGCTATAAATATAATTGAAAGTCAGCAATCTACACCTATTATCGTAATTTATCCATTTTACAATTTAAAGAAAAAGAACTTTTATAGAACGCGTTGTATTATACTTTTATAATTTGAGATGTAGTGCATTTGTTTTCTGTTTAGAATAAGTTAAAATTTTCTTACGTTGTCATTCTAAGAATCTTTTATTATCAATTATTATCAAATTCAAAAATTATGTCAAATGTTTTATTATACTAGACATCACAGACGCACGCTTTGCGCGCGCTATTTAGCTTTAACATTACACACAACTGTTCAAATATGCTATGACAGCCGCTCACGAAGTTAGCGCAGCGAGAAAACTAATCAGCATCGCGGAAAAGAGTCAACAATAAACTTTGAGGCGTTCGAGAAGACTTCGAGAGATGCGAGTATCGATTTAACATGCCTTTTTTTTAGATAGGACTAGTTATGAATTATTATTCGTACGATTCAATATAAATGATTATTATCATTATGAACGATCAAACACTGTTTATACGATTCATGCACTTTCTTCTACCGTAAACAATTCTTCCGGGTTGCTTATCCAAAATGCATCATCTGAATTCGCCTCAAGTCTTTGCAACTGTCCATAAACGCGCTCGTAATGGTCACGGTACCTCGAGGGACGAAAAAACCGGCCAGGTACTCAGCCGCACGAAGGCATCGCGAAAAAGTGGAATAATCATATTTAATATCGTCGTAAAAATGTGCATTTATGCACATCGAAGACAACACCGCAGTTCGAGCAGGACGCAGATCGAGGGGAGACAATTAACGGGTGAAAGGGCAAGGGGAAAAAGATCGGAAAAAAGGGGGCGAAGGAGCGACGCGAGACAAAGCGGAGCCGGCATGTATTATTCCGCCCGAGGCGTTCCGCATTTTTATTGTTACAGCCTCGACTTAACGTCGTCGGGCATAAAAGTCACGCTACTACCGGGCCTATCGCCGATTTGCATCTGTCCGACCGGAAGAGACCATCCTCTCTTTCTCCCTTTTTCAGTGAGCCATACACTTCGTAGCTAATATACGGCGGAACATTGCCGAAGTAAAAGTATGACGCAGAGAAGTTGTAAATCTCATGTCGCGCGTTGTCTTTATACATATAGTTTATATACGCGTCGAGTTTCTTTACATTTTATCGATGGCAGCTTTGTGTATACGTGTTCTAACTGCAAAAAAATGCATTGCAAGTTACAAAAGGCTCTTAGAATCATTTTATCCTTTTAGCAAATGTTAAACAAAGCGTTTGTGTTGTTCACGAGCGTCACAAACGCCAAATGTATCCAAGGAATGCGATTGCAAATAAATAATGAAAGAAACAATAAAAAATATATCTCCTAATATTGCACGTTATGAGTTTTAGTAAAACAATCCATAAAATAATTGCGAAATATATTTATTTTTGAGAAACATAACTGAAAATTGTCAATTAGAAATAAAGAATTAAATATTTGTTTTTAAAGATTTGACAGTCATGGTGATAATTTACTTATGATTATTTATAGCATATATATCGAATATAAATCGAAACTCTGTTTAAATACGATACTCTAAAATTATGCGATCGAAGATACCTAATATGGCAGCGGATACATTTGCCTTTCCCTACATTTAGCCTGTATTCGAGTAGACTCGGTACAGCCTCGCGATACTTTCTCTCCCTCCAGAGAGACCACTTCCTTCGTTTAAAACTCTCCATATCGAGTGTTTCTCGGATTAACGTAGACTTTTGTCGTCTTAATTAGCTTACGGGACACACGGCGGACGCTGCTCATACGGCCGGTGATACAAGACCACGGCAACTGCAGCGTCTCGAGGTCATCTTCTCGGTAATCTGCGTGCACTCCTAATGAACCCGGCTATATAGGAAAGCAACGCTTATGTTAAACTTGACTCCGGCACGCCGTTCTTTTTTTCTGTATCTTTCTCTCTCTTCCTGCCCTTTTTCTTTTTTCTTGAATTCTCCTTTTGTTGACTTTTTTCATCTGCCTGCGTACATATATTTTCTTTTATTTCGTCCGCTTGGACGAAAGCGGCGGAGTGGTATATAATCGATTTAAATTGAAGAAGCCTACATAAAGATCGGTAGTTAATTCACGCCGCCACGGTGTACGTGCGATAAATCGCGACGCATACCGTGCGACATACAACCTTGAGAAGCGGATGTTGCAAATTTAACGATGGTAATTCGTCCTTCTCCCCTCCTGCTCCGGTTTTGGTTAGCGATTACTGTAATCTCAAGGCTGAACAAGCTAAATCCCAAATTTTATCAATTCTGGAATGACCTTAATAACTAATAATGAAACCTGTAGAATATAGAATAACCAACTCTCAAGTGTCTTGTTTTGTGAATTTTTAATTTTAATTCAAAGGAGATTTTCTTGTAAGATTTTTTAGGATTGTAGAACTAGCTGTGACACAATCACTAAATATTTAAAAAATATTTTATATTATTTGCATTGTATTGTAAGCTTACCTATATCCCAGATTTCTACAAATAGATTGTATGTGCAAAATTTATTGAACATAAATCTTAAATACGGGTTTTGATATGTAGAAATACTAGTAGCCATAAATCTCTTTCAATACTCAGATTTGTTTAAAATTGAGAGAAATCCATAAAATGTATGTTTAGCGACTCAACAAAATCGTAGGATCTTATAGATTTTATTTTTCCTGCATTCTTATAGATCTGTAGTACTTTGCTCCCAGAGATTCCTCCATTCCGCTGATATGTTCAGTATGATCAGCCTTTATGAGAGTTGCATTTTTCCTCTCTGGAAACCAATTATTTATCCCACGTCGCGCCATCCCGAACGGTTCGCGACCCGGGGCCCGCTCGAGTCGGTCGCACAATTCCCAGCCGGAAGTGGCAGAAATCGCTTTCGCAGGCTTACGAGAGCCATGGGCATTTCCACGAACTCGTCGGCCGTTTTTCACTGGCTCCTACCAGCATCAGCAGCATCGGCGGCGGCGGCGGCGGCGGTGCTGATGGAGGGTTGGGAGTTGACGCCGCGGGGGTTGCCGGTGCTACTTTCGTTATTTATGAGCGACGATATAGCCACTCTCTCCTTGCCGCCTTCGCTCGCGAACCCCAAAAACGCCGCAGTGTTCCCTTTCCTCACTTTCGGGTGTTCGAGGTCAAACTTCGGTTTCCAGAGCAGGGGTAAACACGTCCTGCGAAATGAGATCCGCTAGTGTTATACTATTATTGCCCGTCCCGCGCGACTACCGCATACTGCCGAAATGAAACGGGACTCCCCCATTTGAGCGAATGCCAAATCGAGTTACGATACGACACCTTAAACATCAACACTCTCTTAAGCATCTCATTGCCAGTATAATCGCGTCATGATTGAAGATTGAAGAAAATCCATTCTTATATATACAATAAAATATAAAATTATATTTTTGTTTTTTATGAACAACACTATTATATGCCAGAGCTATATGTATATCAAACATTCTGTTTTGTTACGAACATTCTTCTCCCCCTATTCAGCCTATTAAATCTTTTTTTATAGCTTTCCAAGCGAAGAAAGTTTAATGTAATTAAATGAAAAGTATTTGAAGAAGAATGGAGTAAATATAAATTAAACAATTTAAGATATACAAGTTAATCAATTTACCGAGTGCACGCAGTTTCCTTCGTCTTTAACTTACTAGCGAGTGTGTTGGAATTTAAAACCTGACTTTGTCTCTGTTACCTTCGGCGCTCTAGTCCGAAACAAATTTTTCTTTAAGAAATAAGAATATTGTGTGGAAAGAAAAATAATACTCTTATAAAAATCTTAATCTTCTGATTTTGATTTTATCTCTTCACAGAATGAAATACAGTCCGCTTTAATTTGTTAGGCAAATCAAAATATGACACTTTCTCTCGAAAATCAAATTTTCATATTATATTTATGACATTTTGTAAACTAATAATTTATTGACTGATTACTATTGATTTTCTTGTCTTTTCCTTATGGTGTGTTTCAATATTGATACTTTGTTAAACAAAACGTTTACGTAATTATATATATTAATAATTATTATTTTCTTTTTTTTACAGGTAAGTGGCTATGGATGAATTAGCGACGGTTAAATTATGGATTCTTGCGAAAATACGGTATGATAAAATAATATTTAATTTAATAGTAGAATATGCTAATGTTATCCGAGCTAACTCGACCCGTGCAGAATCGATCAGTTTTATTTAAAACCTGAAGTCCAAGAGTGGATAACGCGCCGCACAGAAATAAAAGAAGGTGGACGACATATTGATCGCATCTTCTTCGCGCAGATTCATCTCGCGATCAAGTGGCTTTCTCCTACTGCTCGTCCGTCCTATTCCTACTTCATCTCGACTCGATATAAAAAAACGACGACGGCGATCGTGTATGGGGTTAATTTTACTTTGCTCTTCCATACACACGCACGACGTTCCGCGCTGATGGATTTTCACCTCTCACCCCTGCCGACTCATCCGGCGTTAATTATACGGGGAATGAGGACGAGTACGCGAGGAATGCCCGGATACGCTGTTGAATTTATGATATTGACGGAGACGGACACCTCGGTATAGCGCGTCGTGCAAGACAACTCGCGGCGATCTCGAAAAAATCGGCGACGATTAGACGCGGCGTGAGATAATTTCAGTGATTACGCTACAGTTAGGCGTTCTTCGACGTGATGAACGCGATCGACAAAGCAGATCATCAGCCTCGTTGCCATAAATCGCGTCAGATCGATCTTAATTAGTAATTCCATTCAGGTTCAGGTCAGTACGCAGACACATGGCAATGATACTTAATGTGAGGAATGTCATGACGATCCTGCGCCAAAGAATTCTCCTTTTTGTTAAAAACACTAAATGCAATGATTGTTGTAATGGGATTTTTTAAATGTCATAGTCAATATAAAATCTCTTTGAATTTTATTTTACCACTGTGTTAATGAAATATAAACGTGGAAAAATAATATATAACTACGTTTTAGATCATTCTAATTTATATATTTAAAAGTGACGAATTAATATTCCTAAATATATCTTCAAATCATCACTTTTATTACAGATATTATTGATGATATCTTATTTTTCTATTCGGCTATTTTTTTATATCGAATATTACTCTTACAGTATAATAATCACAAAAGCTGCGAATAGTCTGGTAACCGTCGCATATGTTTTCTTCCAATTTCCGGCATTTTTTCAGGTAATGACGCGCGCATACGAGTTGTAATATCTTACAATGTTCCTTTTTCGCCGCAACACGATTGTGTCAACAATTCAAACGCAATTCAAGGGAAGCGACTGGGAACAAGCGCATTTCCAAATTCCCGTCGGAATAGCCAGAACGTGTCGGCGCCTTCTGACGCGTCTCGTTCGACCGCGAGCGCGATGCACCGGCGCGATGCAACGATAAAGCGCGCAGGCACCGACGCGGACGCGACGCACAACGTGCGGCGCAGCCACGGTACGGGTACGGCACGACACGGCTTTCGTTCGGCGTACGGCAAACGGGATGCTGCGCACGCGGTGTCGGTTATATTACACGTCGGTATAACGCGCGCGTGATTTATGCCGCATGGCGGAGCGCGGCATTAAATGGATCATCCGACGTCCGACGTACGGTACACACGCGGCCGGCAGTCACCTACGTAGAAATCCGCGATTTACAACGCAGCGGAGCGAAGGGCAGCGCGTATATTCCCCCCCGCCGCTCCCACATTGCCCCTTTCTCTCTTTCCTCTTTACTGCCACACAGCTCCTTTTTATCGCGGTCCGCGATCGTTGCGGCGCGCGGCGCCCCGTGTCCCAGACGCGCGATTGCATTCGACACCGTTGTGTGTCCATTGTCGGCAAGATTAATAACAATCGCGGGTCTGATTAAACGACAATCGATGCTCTCGCGCCTTGCCAGGAATTTCTGGTGTTTCAATCTCCGACGTGTTTTTCGAGAGAACCGTCTCGATGAATTTATCTTCTAGCACTTTCGATTGAGAGGATTAATTGAGAGAGAAGTCAAACGGAATGTGGGTAATATCGAAAAAGGAGAGAAACGCAAGAATTATTAATTAGACATATGACAACTGCTGAAATCCGAATACAAAGGACTTATTTTTTAAATTTCTGATTGTTTTTTTTTTTTCACTACCACGCATATCAAATAAGAGCATAAAATAATCTTGACAACTTTATGTTTCTCCGACTTTAAGCAAAAATTTTAGATTGAAATTCCATTGCTAACATATAGCATTGAAAGCTGCAATCTATCAATTTTTTGTGAAAAGGAACTCGACGAGATTCATCAGAAAATTTGTGACCGAAAGAATGGTGTGTACTCGCCGGCGTATCGTGGGAAGTTGCATTCGGCCGGAATGGAAAGTTCGCGTCAAACAAGTATTGGAAGATATTACGCTGAAAAAGCATAGCCGGCCAAGAGAGAAGTCCACGTCGACATATAACCGACGAAGATGATATTTCGCAGCCGATAATCGCATACATAGAAATCTGCGATTTACAGCACAATGGTCGTAGGGCAGCGCGCATTTCCGCGTCTCCGCGCGCTGCTGTGAGATCTTCTTGTTGTACCTATACACCTACCGCTTCTTGCAGCTGTTCCCGTAAGTGGCGGTGTCGGCTTTCGCCAATCGATCGAGCGTATCTGGGAACTCTGTCGTTGAATTAATTATGCGCTTTCACAACTCTCCAAATTTGTAACAGTGCAGGTATTGCGGGGAAAAGGTGCCGCGGGGGATCAAAATGACATCGCATCATTTATCAATTCGCGACTCAAATGTCCTTCTTCGTCGCAATTGAAAATTAATTTGTATTAAGAAATTCAGGTACACATTTGTAATGCGATGAGATAATCATCTAAAGCAATTAAGCTTGACAAAAGATTGTAAAGTGTTGCAATGTCATTACCGTCAGGCATTTCTATCCTACACTGTTTTATTTATTTGCTTACTTATTCTTTTATATAATTTGCACAAGTATAACATTGCAAATATGTAACACAATGTCCATTCGCGTACAAACGTCTCGATAAATCCTTATTAGTATTGTTCCACACCATATTAAGAACAATGTTATCCGACGTAAATTGTGGCACGAAATTCGAACTGCCGCATGTCGGTGGCGGTTTCGAACTTCGGAAACCCGATATCGACGCGGCGCGAGACGCATCGCCGTCAGGGATCTCGTCATCTCGCAGTTTTCCGCTTCGCGGGCGCGCCGACCTCGTTCACTCTTCTGGCCGCGCCTTTACGCGCGAAACAGTGACGCGGGTGACCTCTCGCCGTGCAGGAAACCTGTTTCTCACGTTTCAATTTTTCCGCGAGCCTCCCCCCCGTAACAGTACGCGCAGCACACGCGGTTTAAGGGTTAAGGTCGTCCTCGTGCTCGCGACCGGTCCGTTACTATCCGCTTCTTCGGCGTCTCAGATGCTCACCGCCCGCCGACCGCTTCCGGATAGTAAATCATCGCGTCGACGTTGCGCGTCGATCGCTAATTTAAATATCAATACGCTCTCCGCGCGATCTCTCCCTTCGTTTACAGTTTCCACGTTACGAACGCGTTTACGCGTTTATTTAACATTTATCATTTCGCGGAGCAATCTATTATTCACAATAGATTCGTATTGCTTCTGATTCAAGAAGAAAGAAATTCGCCTGCTTGTACCAACGTTGATGAGCATTGTTACAGTTCGTTATTGTTTGCTTAAGGCTGGTCGGTTTAATCCGGTTTCTCGCGAAGCGACAATCTAGGATGTTACATTGTAAAGAGTCTACAAGTACGTCGATATCAGGTTTCCCGAGGACAACCGTTTTCATGTTAAATGCACATTTAATTAGACCCTGCAAGCGCACGAGGCGGAAATTCTGGTACAATCATTCTGCGTTTCTCGGTATGCAGAGATAAAAATCGTGATTAAATAATCGAGACTGTTGTTCTAGGGTCTACAGAGCTTTAAAAAGCGAATTTGTATGGTCAGGATATACCCTCAGACGAGTTTGCTCTCAAAGATAATGGAAGAAAATGAGAATAAGAGAATAGAGAAATCTATCATAAGCTAAAAATAAATAACGTATATCGATTATTGCAGGTAAATAGAGAACGAAACATAACGCATTGAATTTAAGTAAATCATATTGCTTATATAAAACCTTATATAAAGCAATATGAATAAGATGTATTGGAAGGAATATTGGCATTTGTTTGAAATTGCAAAAAGTCTAGAATTTCAGGCTAGAAAGTTGGAGAAAGAGTCATATTTTCTTTATTATTAAAACTATGAACTTTTTGTTGCGCGTTTATGAATTCAACGATGTTCACGATATACCGGCAGCGAAGCGTTTTAAGGGCCAGATTGGCTGTCAAAAAGTGCAAGGTCGTATCGCTAAAAGCCCCGCCGGACGGGCCCAAACGGTGCCCCTCGGAGGACGCTAAGTGCAATGTCTCCGAGGTGCAGCAGCCGCCGCAGTCTGCGAGAAGGATGGGAACCGGTTTCTCGGCTGAGCAGGCTCTTCTCCCTCTCACTCTCGATCACTCGGTCTCTCTCTCTCTCTCTCTCTCTCTCTCTCTCTCTCTCTCTCTCTCTTTCTCTCTCCTCTTCGAGTCGAGCTCGAGGTCACTACAGGCCATCGCCTAAACCAAAGTAAACCCCATTTCATCTCTCTCTCCCTCCGACTAGAGCCCTTCCTCCTTTTCCT
Source organism: Temnothorax curvispinosus (assembly GCF_003070985.1). Lineage (NCBI taxonomy): Eukaryota > Metazoa > Arthropoda > Insecta > Hymenoptera > Formicidae > Temnothorax > Temnothorax curvispinosus. The sequence goes on along the minus strand of NW_020218370.1, from coordinate 210,771 downwards.
CCATCTCTTTTTCCCTTTCTCTCACCTCGCATCTCGCGATCTTCTCCTCGTCTCCCCTGGCTCTTTCTCCTCCGCCGTTCTCCTTTCACCTCGACTCTCTCTCCTTCCTGTCTCTTCCAGGCCTGGATCATCCACCGGCCGCCGCGCGACGTCAAGGGACTCACAGGCCCTGAACTGAACGAAGATCGCTGGTGTATATCAGGAGAAACTGGTAGCACGTAGTTTAAAGTGGTTTTCGACATTCGACGGTGCGTGAAAGATTTGTTGGCATTCGCATTGAGTCAATTTTGCCATTGGCGTTTTTCGCGTTATTACGATATTATTGGCGATTACAAACTATTACAGGCTTGGCGCTTATCTCGATGTTAAAATAACGCCACGGATAACTATGTATCGGCCGCAAATCAGGTCAATTACATTTTGATGATATTAGTTCGAGCTCGTGTTTAATTATTTAAACAAACATATATTTAACAAAATATTATACGCACACGATTATTGTTGCAGTTATTGAATTAAATACGAAATTGCAATTGATTATTGTTCAATCGCATCAGAGCGTTATGGAAAAGTGATTAATAATGTTGTTGGTATAAACCTGCTATCTGCTATATATTAACTGAATATATTTATAAGCTCATTATTTTGAAACAATTATTGATGATATATATATATATATATATGATTCTGAAACTAAGCTTATTTTCAAAATTTATTTACATAGTCATTAGTCATTATTTAATTCTTTTTTTTATCTGAAGTACTAAAATTAAATTAAATTGAATGAAAATGCGCACATACACATTTATACACATATATTATATCTCTGTGTACGTATATTTCGAATATTTATATTTTTTATTTCGATTTGTTCAATGTATTCACAAGTCGCCAGGAATTTTTTAGGAATTTACATTCAAATACATGTATTATGCCACATAATTCATATAATGCTATTATACTAATATAGTATATAGATTTACATTTGGTGTTCCTTTACATGATATTTCTATTTGGCATTTTTTCCACTAGCTTTCTCATTACCATGCGTTATCTGAGAGGGGTTTTGTTCGTCTGCATGATAAAAATGTTATAAAATGTGATAAACATATCATGTAAATCTAACTTTGCATACTACAGTACAAATACTGAAGACACACACATATACACACACAGAGGGAGAAATTATTCGACAATAGGAGAAAACTAACGCAAGAAGCGTCAGCTAGAAATGTCATATGCAGCAAGTGTCAAACGTGAACCTAACTCTAAGGTCTCATAAAGCTCGTTGTACGTCCCTGCGGTCTTCCACACCACCGGCTTGATATTCCTCTTTCGGCCACTCTCCCGTGCCTTCGCCCCGCAGCCGCGGGGGTGTGAATTACGCATCCCCCTCTCCTCTCCCTTCGGCATCGCGCGTAAGATTACAGCTTGGGATCGAGGCCCCCATCCGCCCGTCCGTCGGCCGCGCCGACCGACCGAGCGATCGATCGATCGACCGGCCCGATCTATCGGCCTGGCCGATACGGCCGCGCGGCGATCAGGAATCAACCTGCTCTCGGCTGTCCGGGAGGTGCCTTCTGGTGAGATGCGAGATGATCGAATACCCCTTTGTGAGAACACGTCGTGTGTAAGGGATCCCGATCGGTCGTGAGGCTCCCGGATATCTCCGTATGGCATTATTAAGTGTAACGGCCACTGTGTTACGCGCGTAATGACGACACGATCGAATTAAATCTAGATCGGTGCTCAATCGGTGCCTATAATACCAGGAATTCAAAGGATTTCGAGATACGAAATAATTTGCGGTCACCCCAGCGAATTCATAGACAAGCTATAGACCGTTTATTATCTTTTTTTTTATGAGGACTACACACATAGAAAAGTACATACTACTTGCAAGTAAAAATATTACTTGTTTTAGGTATTGACAAGTTCATATATCCGCAAATTTACCGTAAAGTCATCACAAGCGTCACATTTACTCAAAACATATTCTAGATCTTAGCAAGTCTGGTACTTCAAACAAGAATAGTATTTAATTAATTCAAGAATTCGGTTTACATAATATATAGAGTCTATAGAAGAGATGAAGCATGTACTTAAGTATATAATACTCTTGACAGAAGAATAAATTCTTGTTTTGAGCACAAAATGATGAGCTTTTCTAAGACTTGTGCCAATTAAGTACCAATATATCTTTTATTATTGAAAACTATTACTTAAAATAAATCAAGTAAAATAAATAATTGCTTTCCTCGGCTGTAGAATGATATTTTTCTGTGTGCATAATTAATGAAATATATTTATTTTATTCTCTTAATTCCTGGAAAAAAACAGGTTCATCTGCGTTCAATTTTTCATATGACAAAATACGCGAGTTATATGAGTTAATAGGATATTATACAAATATTTTGATCAAGTTTAATGAAAATTATAAAATTTGACGTTTAATTTTTTAAAATCTGAAAACATTATGTATTAAGAAAAGGAAGAAAGTTACATTGCGACGATAGTGCGGGGAATTGTGCGACACTCAACTCTCGCTTTGGCGCTTCTGCGTTTTCTTACTCGCGTTCTTCCACGGCGGGACGCCTCCCTCTATGCGATATATAAATCCTGGGATCCTCAACCGGTTCGCGAGGAATTTACGCGGTAAGAAATGTCGAAATCCGTCGTCTTCTTTTCCTCTTTCCGCTAGCGCGATCGCGGTTAGAAGAAACGCTCGGAAAAAGTAGGTAGTTTGTCGATCAAGTGTCTAGGAAATTACGAGATGTCGACGACGTCGATCGATCTTCAGTTTCCGCCGGGCAAAATCTATTATTATTTGTGGATTGATCTTTATTCGCACGAGTAACCATGTAAGTTCTATGATTTAAACGAGAGATTATATTTAATATTATCGAATCAATAATGCTAAAAATCTTGTTTTTTGCGATTTTGCGAATTAATTTGCAGGAATGCTCGCAGATTTAATTTCTTATTCTTCACATCATTCGAAGATATCGTTTTTTTATAATTCGATATTAATGTCAACGTGATATAACTTCTACGTCAGCCATTTTACTAAATCAGAAAAATCACACGGTTGCATTTAATTTGCCCAATGCATTTTTTTCAGGCTGGATAACTGGCTGAGCTTATAAAAATTTTATCGACGGCATTTCTTGCGCTCGTCATCCGCGCCGCTAGCTTGCTGGCGTCATTTAGCACGCCCGGCAACTCTCGCCAGTGATATACACCCCTGGCGCTCCGCTTTTCTCGCCTCGAAAAAAATTTCCATACTAGATACACAATACGCCCATAAATCACCGCGTTTCACGGAGAGATACCATCGGAGAGCCAACCCCGGACTCGAATTTCGCCGCGATCGATTTTACACCGCGACTTTCCGCACTCTCCTCCAAATCCCAGCTGTATCTTTCGACGCGCGAAATTAGATTAAAATAATTTTACACGCTCGAAACTACGCTTTCTAATTAATGACGAGCCGAAATATGTTTATGTATGTAAATTCTTCGTGGTGTAAATTTATGTCGTATCGTACTTGCAATTAAGTTTTATCATCGAAAATCTAAGATTTGTGAAAATTCAATTAATACTAATATATTCAGCAAGGCATTTATGTTATACTTTATATGCAAAATTCACGATTTAATTTAATATTTTCCAATGCTGTTTCTCAAATTTTAAGAATAAGAGCTACATTTTTACGATAACAAATTTGATCTCAAAACTATTGCAGGTCCTCAGTAACTATTACATTTATTACATTAAATGCAACAAAATTTACTTTTGCTTCTCTATCATTACAATCCGTATAGATATTTTTTCTCTATGTATATGTTATATGTAATTTTGGGATACAAATTACATAAGGGATGAATAAATTAACGGCAGTTTATCCTTGCCTCTACCTCTTTTCTCTTTCTTATCGTGTCTTCGCTAATCCTCGTTATTAGAAAAACCCATATGCCAAAAGGATGTTTTAGGTTTATAGCTCGCCCTCCAAATTTTGCCGACGATAGGCAATGCCGCGAATTCGCCTTGTACGCGAAATCCGATTATTACTTGGCGGGCGAAGAGAGATGGGGTAGGTGGGTGGGATTTACGCGGCAGCACCTTACAAGAACAAAACGCGATAGGGCATACCCGGCGACCCGTAATATCGATCACCGCGCCGATTTCGCTTGTGTTATCGGGCGTTTTCCACGTACGGCATACGTGCGACATCGCACCGGGAAACCCTCCCCATTTTTTTTTCACAGCAAAAAGATTACCCTCCCGAAATCTGTTCGCGCTCTTACGGTGCTTGCGTAGAAAAACATGCTCATCCACCCTCCCCCGTTCCGCCACCGTGGCGACTAACCATTCAATATTTTCAAAAACCAATTTCGCGTTAGAATGTTTGCGCTGGTCTGGTGCACCGTTGGTAGAACGCTGAAGGGGACGAGGAAGGGGGAGGGATTGGGGGATCGGGATCTCTCGAATATCGGGGGCACGTGTGCTTAACCACGTAGAACGTATACGCTGTATGGCCCTAGATATATCTATACGCGCCTAGATCGCAGGGAGAGATGAGAGTGTACCCCGTAGAGTACACCAATAAACGATAATCCGAGCGGCATGACTACTATCCTCCATCCTCTCTCTCTCTCTCTCTCTCTCTCTCTCCCCCCCCCTTACCACATTTCTCCCCTCATTGCTGTGTGGCGCCTGCAACGACTGCCGTGCATTTAAAATGGACCGCTCGAGAAACGCGCAGGATCGCTGCTCCTCGGCAGAGTCCTCTGCCTTAACGCCCTGGGACCCTTGTCGACGTCCCGAATATACGAGGTAGGGGATTCCTTCTTCGTTGCCGCACCCTCGAATATTCAATCGGACGCATTAGCGTGGCGAACGGAGTCGTGGGGGGTGACTGTGACGGCGGGTAGGGGGGGGTCAGAGCATAATCCTATAGCCATCACACAGGTTGCGGGTGTTGTGCAACCGGCAGATATATGCGCCGACCGGATACATACATATAGCGTCGAGAAGGGCGCGGGATACTCGTCCGATACTGTATGTTTGCGCAACGACTGGAGCGTGAATAAATCCGTGGGGCGGTAAAAGCGAAGGCGCGGCGGGACACCGCGCGAGAGATATGTGGATTACGTGTAATTGACAAGAGATATGAATCTGTAATGAGAGAATTCATTATTGAACCGTACTTAGTTAGATGGGTGAATTATAGCCTTTTATTCGATATCACGTCGGCAATGGGGGACGAGGAGCGTTTTCACGATGAGCAATACGAAATTCGGCTTTATATATCCTCCGGCTTTATATATCCGTGTATTTTCCATTGAAAACGTTTGTACGCTACGCGTGCGTGATAGACCACTTTTCATGCACGTGTTGTATAAAATATATTACTAAAAAAAGTAATAATGGAAAGTATATAAAGCAATAATAAGAAAATTATAACAAATATAACAAACGAGCCGAAGGCGAGTGCGTAAACTCCACACCCGGGAATTTTCATCTTACAGCACTTGTTACACAAATAACTATTTCTATATCTGGTAATATATTTATTTCTATTGCTATTTGTTATTTCCTCTCTTACTTTATACCGTGTCCATTTCTGTTTGTCGACCCCTTTCTTTATATTCTTGCGACACATGCAGCCATATTATAGTATGTGTAATAAACTCCGTTCTACTGCCTCTCTATCTCAGTTCCACTCGCGTCGGTCCCACATGCGTCTAATGGCAGCGCGTGTAACATACGCGTCTACGGTACGTAATGCAAATGGTGGATCGTTAAGAGCGATGATTGGCGGGCGGTACAGGTTCGAAGATGCCGACGTAACTCAGAATCGTTATTATCTAAATATCCGCGGCACCTCAAGTATTTCGTGCGAGGGATATCGAGTCGTAAAGTCCGGGAGAGGGAGCCGCGTAACCCGAAATTTGAAATTTTCCGATAAGAGCTGTTCTTTGTTAAAGGGAACATTAAAATATTTAAAATTGACTCTAGAAAATATTGGAAATGTTGGCCTCGATGTTTGCTAGGATTTCTCTATTTTCATCGAGTATAAGAGTTATTTTTTTTTACACACGTAAAAGTATATGCGTCACTTTTCCATTATCCGAGTCAAGATATTAAAGTTTGATTCGAAGTTCACATGTGCAACAGTAATTGCAACGAAAATGTTATGTTTTGTTTCTATATAAAAATATCCTATATATACTGTCATTAAATAGAACTTTTTCTTTTTCTTCGTTTGTAAACAAAATCACGAACTTTAAATTAATACTGTCAATCAAGAGCTTTTTAATCTGATAAACATTAGACTTGCAGCTTTGGCGTTACCTTCTTTCTTATATTTTTAGTATTTTTAGTTATACAAGAGAGCAAATTTAAATTTTTTTTATTAAATTAAATATTGTCACATCACGTGAGTTACGTTGGTTTAGTGTGGGTTTATCTGGCAACATTGAATAACAGACTCTATATGGCATTATAAATGATCGGTTCTACGTCGTTCATTCATCTCGATCTCGAAGAATACACATGATCAAGCTATACCCGTGAAGTATATTCGCGGGGCAAGAACTGATTGACAAAAGAATGAAATATTTTTCTTTCTGTCGGAAAGGAACGGCTCCACTGTCTCGCGCGTAACGTTTTCATGCGGAAACTTGCCTTCCTTGCGAGACGTAAGGTGGAGAAGTGGTTTACCGATATTCCGCCATGCCCCGGGAATAATATTCGCGTTTGAAATACGCAGGCATCCTGGTGGCAGCGAGTGACGTCGAATTAGAAACGCTCGAAAGTATCGATGCTATCCGATATTTTGCTCAGACACGTCAATAGTTCGGATCGCTTCTCGACGATACGTTAACCGCTATGAATTATTCCGACATTCCTGATATATCGATACATTACATACGATTACGATGCAGCTTTTTTTTATACCTGAGTGTAAGAATATAATTTGTGACAGGAAATTCCGAACTCAACGTCTCGCAGTCTAAACTCTCGGGGATCCGCGTTAGAATAAGACGATATTTAACTAACATTAGAATTAAACTTAGCGCTAGGTCCAATAGGGTTGCTCTGTGCAACCGAAATGCAGAACAGACCTCGACGGCTGTGTCGGTAACGATAACGATGTATCGTCCGGCGGCCAATGAGCATCGGCCTTGCCGCGCCGGTGGCGATTTTCCCCTCTCTCGAACCGGCCGCACCACAGGAGGCTCCCGGAAAAGCACGACCGAACACTCTCTGTGTGAGCATCATGCGAGAAGGTTTAAATCTAACCTGTTAAGACGTCGTCAAATTGTATTGTAAGACGTCGTCAATTTGTCAAGAAGCGATCGCACGGAGGGTCAATTTTGTAAAGCGCCGTTGAAAGTTGTCGAAAGATCGCACGGAGAGTCGATCTCTGAGAGTTGTGATTGCCAGGTAAAACAATAAAGGAAACTAATTCTTATCAAAACGTAAGTAGTAATCTTCAGTTCCGTCAATTATTTCCACTTCTTGGTATCTCCTGTTTCCTGGGTCACCCAATCGAACCATTTTACTGAATAAATCAGAGTTTGTTAGTTCTCATAAAACTAACTGGCGCCCAACATATTAGACATATATTAATTGCATTTTGAGCCCCGACAGCTCTGACCCAAGCCGCGTCGGGTGAAAGGGTTTGGCGAAAAAAAAATCCTGTCTCAAATTAGAAACATCAAATGTCAATTAACAACGCCTTTCCTAAGTTTGGAAATGTATATTTTCCTGCGTATACGCATTTTTTAAATATCTATAGATATTTAAAAAATTAAACCTCGAATTAAACAGAATCAGGACTATGGCAGTAAAATTTATTCTTTAAAAAATTAATTGTATGGTAAATAATATGCGTTGATATTTCCAAGTATATTTGCGTGAGACGTGAGAGACCGAGCAGCGCCGCGACGACACTTTCAACGATGCTGATAACGGAACACGTCTAACGCGCTTCCTCGTTGCAATTAGCGAGGATAATTTTGGGGCGCGCTGCAGTATGCTCGTTCGTTCAACGAGATACTAAAAGCAGCCATTCGGCGAACGCGCGATGCACTCTCCTCGTTCTCGCATACAGACTACGAAATGTTCCTTAGAGAAGTTCCGTCGAATAACCATTACGAGGAATTATCATCGTCGCTTTCGCGTTACAGTCATCCGAATTTTTCAATACTTAAAGTGCGGCAACGATAAACGTTAGAAAAATATCAATACGTCTTGTGTGTCGGGATGACTTATTGAAATTAATGTAAAGGTGCAAAACAGTGCGCGGTTTTCGTTCCTCGTCTTAAGAACCCGAGATAGAAAAATACATTTTTTCTACAAGTTGACTTTCGCCCTTTTTTATATCTGAAATATGATCAATGCGAAATAGTGTAAACTCAAGTAGTGGTAAACATAAAAGTCCAATTAAACTTTAACCACTCTTAGCTCGACAAGCTTTACAGAGGGAAAAAAAACGCGGTTTATTCGGTAATTTTCTTCGATAAGATTTCGAAAATCCTGTGGATTTCCGAAAGGACACACTCCTTTCTTAATTCGGTCGGTCGGGAGAAAAAGGTTTCACGGCGAATTTGCCGGCAGTTTCACCGATGGGTTTCCCTCGGGCGAAGTCGCGTAAAGAAGTTTCACGATCCGGATAAAAATACGCCGGCGGTGCTTGCACGTATATTTCACGGGGACGCCGGTGATCGAAACAGATCGGTTCCTGACCCGAGGCTACTCTCTCCTTCCCTCCCTGCCTCCCTCCCTCTCACGAAGTTCCGAGCGCCGTTTGAAAGTCTAATTTTACGCGAGTCTTCGCGCCGTCTCTTCCGCGCGCGCGCCCGCCCGCGTCTTCTCCGCGCGTCCATAAACGAAACCGGCGCGACGGACCTTAAACGATTTACTTCTTTCACTTGCTAATGATATTGCCAGACCCGCCGCGCGCGCGCGGGAAAAGTCCCAGCTGCGATCGCATCATTCCGGAGTACTTACGGAAAGTCCGGCGCGCAACGAGTTTCTCACAATTCATTCAAGTGTCTGTTGAATATATTGAGGTGGCAGAAATAAAAATACTTCATTGGTATTATATGTAGAGTGTCTTCTTAAGCTGTAATCACACTACGGGTTACGGGCTCGGTTGCCGTTGGCGTTACGGTTATAACCGTTGCAAGTTGTTCAAATAGGCTCGCGTCTAAATTGTAACCTGCAACCTAGCTGGTGGACTGCTTCGTTCTGATTGGTTGGTTTCCAACACTCAATCGTAACCTCAACCCGTAGTGTGATTACGGCTTTAGGACTGAAAAAAATGGTCTTGCAAGTACAGTAAAAATTTTCTGGGTGCAAAAAATTAACTGAGGTAGATAAATGATTAGCCAATCTGTGATATCGCGTAAGTCTTACACTTAATCAATCTAAATGACAGAGACAGAATTTATATCTGAACTGTTAGTGAAATGTAGAAAGACAGTTTTTCTGTGGTGCCTATCCATGTTAAGCACAATCAGACCTGTTAGAAAGTTTGACTATGGTACACAAAAAAGATTAGCGGCAAGCGAGAAAAATGAATATATGATCCTCACACCAACAGTTTGTATAATGCATTCAATCCGTCTAGCTCTTTTTAAGAATCTCTCGCGCTCAACTGTTTCACGTGCATGATGCAAGACTGTGACAGGTTCAGTCATGTTCAGTGTTCGCGCGCAGTGAACAGCGTAAGTCATCCACCGTTTTCGTCGTCATCGTCGTCTCCCGGTCGTCGAGTTTTCCCTCGAACGAATATTCACTGCCAGTACTGAAAAGCTATAGTTTACGTCACGTGTACTATAGATTTTCAGTACTGGCAGTGAACACAGCTTTCGAGGGAAAACTCGACGACCGGGTGGTGGAGACGACAACGATAACGACAACGGTGGATAACGGCGAGCCTCCGATCCACGCCCAAGACTGATTTTAGGGCTAATTTCTTCACCGTTGGATAACTTTATCCTTCGGTTAACCTCACTCTTCATCTCTTTCTAACTGTCTCCTTAGAAAAAGATGAAGAGTGAGGTTAACCAAAGGATAGAGTTATCCGACGGTGAAGAAATTGGCCACGAATATGTTGTTGTATTATCTCGCTGCTGCAGTTATAATCGGCAGCTATATTTTTCACAAAGATCGTTCTAGCTGTAGTATCGAAACTCATATTTATTTAATGCAGTGATAAACATTTGGTAATGGGATCTAAATTTTCCAGAAAATATTACTAGAAAGTTGCTGCTATAAATTCTATATGTGGCAAACAATATTCTAACAGATACAAAAAATAGCGATACATTTTTGTTGTGCCACCTAGAATTCTAACTACACTTGCAAAACATTTTTTTGAGTGTAAGATAAAGAAATTTTGAGTACATATCGTTCACAAAATAAAAAGAAATATGTTCAATATTTTTGTTTTTTACTTATAATACTTTTTTTATCTGTTCATTTGTTATCAATCAATGTATAATTGTAAGACCGTGCCTGATTTTAGATTTAGCGCGCGCGATCAAATCTTTCAGAAGCGGCCACCTGTGCATCAAAGAAAAGATGTAATACGAAACAACGTAAATGCCTTTCTACGAGCGTGACGAAATAATCGCGCGCATATAAACGATTACACGAATAGCGCGGTGTTCCTGTTCATGCGTGAGTTTGTTAAAAGTCAAAAGTACGCAGAGTCTGTTTACGGCTTATCTGGCGAGCCGGTCGGTCAATCCTATACGTTCGCGTAACTCGAAGCGGCGTAAATTCTGAACTTAGAACGGTGGTTGATCTCGCGCGAGGCGGTGCGGTCATGTCCAGACGGATGGAGGAATGCGAGGTGGCCATCTTGAACGGTGGGGATGCCCCCCTTCTAAGGAGGGCCCCGAGGACCCTCCTCGCACATATCCATCGGGGGTGAGAGGGGGGAGGGAACGGGGGGGGACTTCCTCGCTCTCCTCGCACACACACACACACACATACTGCGGTTACCTGTCCGTCGCTCTCGTCCATCCGCACGTCCGCGTACAGCCTGGCACAACACACCACACGTACTCACACGCACACTTGCATTGATTGGCTTTACACACGCGAGCGCCGATGTCACAATAATTATTAAAGCATAAATCTTCAACGTCGTAGCGGCAATTTGCGGTCCCGGCGAGCGCATTTGCGCTCATGCTTTGCACTATACGCGATTATGTCGGGGGATATCTTATTGAAACCGTTGAAATTAATTTTGCGGTTAATTATAGAAAAAAATATGCGATTAATCGTTCTTTAAAAACTGCGGTAATGCGATGAAACTAATTTAAGCTACGTTTAATTGATAAACGGAAATGAGATTGAATCAGTATCGTTGATTTCCCGGATTGCACGAATATCCTATTTGCGATAGTTTCCACAGTGATATTTTTAACATACCGCAGCTAAATTAAAATCGCCGACAGACTTTGCCAGGATATCGATTACATCGACTGCTATTTTTAGGAGCTATACTAATGAGTATTGCCCGCGAGCACATCATCAGTATCTATACGAATATATATTTACGATCGAGAAATAATATCAAGAAAAACAATTTTTAACAGAAATAATTTTGCAGGAAAATCTTTTTACTAACGAAAACAGCTCGAAATTATTTTTGTAACGACAATAATATATCCTGGAGGAATAATTTCCAGAGAAATGTATATTATGGAAGAATGCGCTTTTCACATTAAAAAGGATAAATAGTATTGACGTTATTATTTAAACATCATTTACGCGTTAAAAAATTAACTACAATTATATAAATCGTTATAGAAGTCAGTCAAAAATACCAGGCTGAAAAAATACTCTCAAATTATTCAGTATTTTCTTTATTAAGTAAGCGCGTTTTATATGCATTTCTATTATTACAGTATAAAATATAGGTCTTTCTTGAAGCACATTCTAATTCTCTGGCTATATATATTTCAATTTTCACAAATTATAAATTCTCGTACTTGATTTCGTACGGACTAATTCAATTATATGACACATATACATTATATGACCTGCCACCTCGCCTGCCACTGAAATTCGTAGCGTTGCATGCTCATACTGCGATCCGGAGTAATTTACGACAGCATAGGTCAGGTTAAATAAGAACTACTCTCAAATTATTCAGTATTTTCTTATCGTAGCGTATAGTATTAAGCAGGCGCGTTCTATATAGGTATGTTTATATTGTTACAGCGCGTAGAATATATCTTTTTTGAAGCACATTTTAATTCTCTGGCTATTTTTTAGTTTTCGCAAGTTATAGTTTCGTGTTGATTCCGTACTGACCAATTCAATTACGACCTCCCGCTGAAATTCGCGGCGTTGCTTATACTGCTATTCGGAGTAATTTACTACGACAGTAGGTAATACGTAATAGTAGGTAATAAAAGTTGCAATATTGCTCGCGCGCCAGCATATACGCCTTTGATATACAACGTACAATCCAGTGCCGCGAAACGGTCGCAGGAGTCGTTAAATGGTTAGTACACGATACCACATACGTTGCGCTTCCTTCATTTGCGCAAATTCGCAATAATGGCCGGCCAGAATCAGATTTCACAGGAAATTCCCCCTTCCTCTCGTCACTTCGCGGTTCGAACTTTTTATCGGACGCGACGAGAAAGTTTTCGGAAGCCGTGGCTCCAACGGCGGTCGTCGAGAATGCAGCCACTCTTTCCCCATCGAATATTGGCCAACGCCAATCAGGCCGCGTAAAAGTTACGCGGAAAATTCTACGCCCGGGATTTCACGGAAATTTCATAGGTCCGATAGATCGATCGTGGCGCACCGCGATGTAAAAGCGAGCGACTTTTGCAGACAGAGCCCAGTAGCGATTCCGCAAACTGATATATAACTTTTTTTTCACACTTACGTTTCTTATTAATCTTGTGGTTCGTTATACAAGTCATCGCAATAATTTGCTAATTTATTATCATGAAATGAAATATAATAAGAAACATAATTTTTCCGAAGGGATAATAATTAATGGAAAGGATTGGAAGAGGAAAGGACTGAAAAGTTTTGTGCGGCGAGCGGCGGCTCCGTTTCCTAATGAACAGTATATCGCTCTCATCCGCAGGTATCTCAGCTCGCCTTGACAGGTGCGATGTGAAGACAGATATAATATACGTTACACGGTTATGACGCACACACGAAACTTTTACTGTCGTACATAGAGAACCCAGCATTCCGCCGTCTGATGCCGACGTCGTTTTTCCCGCGCCTCACGTAAGTCATCGGGACTGCGCCTCCCGTTGTGCCGAGTCGGCACTAATTAAGAGTTGTACCTAAATGAGCCTACATTGGCGTAGACAGAATTTTTCGTACGAGACACGCCTGCGAGTGCGATCAAAATTTTCTTCAGCGTCACGTCAAAGTCCGATGTGTATTTTTCACAATTAGATTCATTACTTGAAAGAATATAAAATTAATTATTCGGGAAGTGGAAAATCTCCGTTCAAATTCATGCCATTTTACGTTAATTTCGACACGAACGAGTTAATTGTATATAATACAGTTATATAAATTAAGATAAATTAAGAAATTAGATATAATTATAAGCATTGTACGCCAGTAGAGCTGTCTTGCGGCAGCGATAAACCACCGGAAGGAAAAATTGTTTCTTCTTGCAAGTTATACAGGTCGCGTTTCCGCACGCTCGAGGCACACGGTCGCGATCGCATCCGCCGCTAAACGCATCCCCGGTCCTAAATCAAGATACGTCCCGCGTGGCGTGCTCGGCCCATACAAAGGCATCTGGGGATCATCGTGCTTCGACCCGATGCGTTTCACGCATTCTCGCGTGCGCCCTTCGGCGCGATACGATGGCCGCCGTCGCGTTGCACGTTTCTCCTCTCCTTTATACGCTGTGGACGGAGGCGCTAATGGCGAGCGTCTCGCTTTCTTGCCGCGGTTGGCCGGTTTCTCCGCTTGCTACTCTCTCTCTCTCTCTCTTTCTCTCTTTCGCTCTTTCTCTCTCCTCCCTCCCTCTATCTCGTTCTCTTCCTCGAAGGGTGCTTCTCACGAAGAACTCCGGTCGTTATCTCGAGGAAAATTCTCTTTTCTCGCCCGCGACCGAAGAAATTCCACCGTGCACGTCGATTACTGGGCGAACGGGGGTGGTGAACGTGAGTGTGAAACGTTGGTCGGAAGCCGAGAGAGCGTAGGAGGGGCAAGGGCCGCGAGAGTAAAAGTGCGCAACGTGGCTAGAAGAGAAATTGCTTCGTTTCCGAATCTACTGTGTGTGTTCTGACTTGATTGGCTCCCTCCTCGTTTAACCTTCCTCGGCTATTAGATAGGCATATACCGTTCTCTCCATCTTTGGCACTTTGGCTCTCGCGCGCGAGGGCGGGAAAAAAAAATACGAACCCATTTTCGGGAACCCGTCGTCTCCTTTCCGATTAGATGTCCGTGCACGAGTTGCAGAATAAAACCGGAAACACCGTCGGGATAGAAAAAACGCGCTGGAGAAAAGGACTAAAGAAAACACGAGGTGCGAGATAACGATATTTCCGTTGGGTTTTCGATTGCAGGACTTCATTGCAATTTCGGATCCAACAATCCGATTGGTGGAATCCTTTTATAACAAAAGTTAACTTTGCTCATATAATATTTAAAGTTTTTAACATCGAAGTACAGCATACGAACAACTATAATGTGTTTCATTAAATACGTGATTAAAACGTTGGTATTTTAAATGATATTACATTGCCTCTTATATATAATGCAATATACCTTAATTTACTCAGGAAAAAATTGTGTTTTATAGACAATTGATATTGATATAAGGGAAAAATGAATGAAAATATTGATAAGGATTGTAATTAAAGAATTATTTTATTTATATTATATTAAATAGAACCTACTTATTTTATTAAATGACATTGATTTTATCATTACCGATATAATATGCCGTAACATCGTATAACGGATTCTCTTTGCGTGTTTGAAATGTTAAATTTCACGTGTTTTAACGGACTGGATTATTTGCGTGAAACACATGATCTCGCTCGTTATCCGCGGACCGTTGGACCGTTATTATTTTCGTGTGCCATCGGTCTGTTTGCCATCGTAATTTAAACGACGATTTTGAGCTACAACACGTACAACATCCGCGAAATAAACGCATACCTGATGGTCACTAATTACGTCTATCCTGCCGCGCGCCAATTCTTTCGGTATGTTTCGGTATGTTTCGGAGATAAATAACGTTTACACGCGCAAGTCTCGAATCGATTCGCCAGCGAATCGCGATTGTTCTAGTTTTAATTGCTTCTCTGTCGCATGACAAGTCGGCATTACGCCGCACCTCATTTTAAGCCGCTATATTGCAAAAGCAAACGCTGAAACGCTCCAGAATGAGAAACGAATGGCGCGATTCGTGTCTTTTCTCCAGATTTCTCATTGCTTCGCTGTTTGTCCGTAGATTTATTTGCTGAGCACGAAATATGTACATTGTGTTCGAATAGTTACGCTACGGTATAGCGAGACGTTTAAAATGCGCATAATAAAAAAGAATAAAGCAAAAGCGTATCGATAACAAATTTTGCATTACGCGTTAGATCTTTAAAGTATATCATTTATTTAATACAAACTAAAAATTGAAATTTTAAATTTTAAATTTAGAGCGTGTCTAAAATATATCAAAACAATATTAAAATAAAATTTCCATAGGGAGAAAGATTTAATATTAATATTGTGTAATTTTGCATGAAAAATGAGAGAGACGTCGTCACGAATCAAGCATTTAATAATGGCCCGTCAAAATTATTAAAGTTATCTCTTTAATCTCCCGATATCATACGAGAACGATGCTTGCTCACGATCGACTAGGTTCGACAATTCAAGCGTGATTCGCATCCGGCCATTAATTAAGCCGGCCGCGAATAATTAGGTCGCGGCGAATAAATTTGGTTTATCTCTAATTATCCTGGCGCGAGAGTTCCATTCAAAGGATCCGAGGCGGACGCGATGCGTATTATTATTAGGCAGCATCGCTCGGTGTCTATAAACGCGGTAACGATCGTCGGGTTTAATTGCCACTAAAGCAACGGTCGAAAGGAAATTAACGCCCAAACGGTATCCCTCCGTCGCCCCTTTTCGTCACCGACCGAAAGTGCTCTGCCGTCCTTGAGTCCTGAAAGCGTTACGCTCTCGCGTATAAACGCTTTTTTATCCATACGCTTTCTAATTAAGGATGGTGGTTTTTTGTCGCGTTAGTGAAAACAAATCGAAGACGCATAAATATGATATAATGTTTCTACAGACTTCTAGACGGTTCCTCAAAAGTTTTAACGATTACAAAACCTATAAAATAACAAAATGAATGAGTTCCGGCAATTTTTTAAGTTTCTGGATGAAAATTCTTTAAATCTCGATAAATGAAATCGTGTTTATAAAAACTTATTGTTAATTCAAGAATTTTGGATAATGCTTTAAAAATGTATCAAAAAGTATTTGAACTCAAATCGGGAACTAAAAAAATAAAAAAAAGTTATGATTAGTTTTCTTATATGAAAAATGTGTAGTTTGCATCCACATATCTTTGAATCCTTATTTATACTTAACCAGAATTCTCTTTAGAATGTGTTAGGAATTCCACAAGCTCTTTAGGGAAGAGGCAGACTCCTTATTAATTATATCGAAATTCTGAAAATGGGGTACTAGCTTCATAGAGGTCGTGAATTTCACTTTCAAACTTCGCACGATGTAAATACAGTTTAAAGCCCGACCTTCTCAAAACCAAGTCTTTGATCTTAAGAGCGAAACTTCACGAACTACGAAGTATACTCTGGAATGGTGAGCTCGAACACGCCGGTTCATAGATCTCGATGACGAAGGGAAGAGATGGGAAGGTAGATCTACCGGTTTGATTAACCGGCAAGAAGAATAAAGAGACAGAGGGAAGAGAGATGGCAGAGAGGGAGAGCAAGCGAGTGAGGAAGAAGAATGGACCGGCTTACGAAGAAGCGAACACATCGCGATGAAGCGAGATGAAGAAGAATAAGACCAGCAAAATAGAAAGAGAAAGAGAGAGAGAGAGAGAGAAGAGGAAAGAGAACAAGTGAGAAAAGACGGCAAAAAGCTGTACTGCTCTAAGAGAAAGAGAAGGAAAAGTAGCAGAGGAAGAAGGTGTATGAAAGAAGGTAGAAGAGACGGACCTTCGCATTGAAAAGAGACCCCTGCTCTGCGAAGAGGACGAAGGGAGAGTTGAGAGTACGAACGGCGCTAATGAATGTTTAGTACGCGGAAAGGCGAATCGCTTTTTTTCACTTTCCCTTTGCGTCATCCCTCCGTCTCGCCGTCTTTTCTCTGCGAGAAGGGCCATCGCGGAGTGCGGGATGGTCGGCCGGGTCTCCCTTTGGGTCATTAGTGCGGCCGCGTGCCACTTTTCTGGGGCATCAGTTCGTAAAAGGCTGCTTTGACGAATAAAAGAAAAATGAGAGAGACCCTTCTCGTCGCCGACGCTTCGCGAATCACCGTGAAGGAATACGTCAACATACTTCCTTCCGGATTGCCACCCTTAGGACGTGACGTTGCGACGCGATGCGCGTCTGGAATGCATTACGACGCGACGTCAACCTACTTTTTTGATTTATTAGGATGGCACCGACGGTGACAGGCTCGGAAAAGCTTATTGAAGATTGCATGGACATCACATAAATGCCTACGTTTTTTTTTCCTCTTTTTGTTTTAAAGAAGAATTGCGTCGCGATAATTATATTGCTATAACGATCTTTTGCACTGAGCGCAGTGCATTCGCTAACATGATTCTCTATAATAGATTACTTTTATATATTTTACGATCGATTTTCTGAACAAAAGTAAGAAGAGACAGATCTGTTTTGGAAACTCGCAATTCGGAGTTTATTGAATTGATGTATTTCTCAATTTTCGCTCGAGATTAGTTTCAACTATTATGCTTGGTATCCTAATCGTTAAAATTATTCGAATTATTCGAAACGAAGACAGAGATATTAGCAATGCACAAGATATTTAGTTTTATTTTATTTATTATAGTTTATATATAAGGGGCATTTAACAAAATTATGATAAATAGTAATATCATTTTAATTGCTATTATAATTTAATACACAAATATACTATAATTTTTAATTTATGAATAATTTACGAAATTATTTGAATTATAGCTGGCACTTTTGTAATAACGAAAAGTTTACTTAACGGATAATTACAAATATATGTATACTGCAAATGCTAAAAATTAAAACATTAAAAATATATATTAGAATATATAGATTAAAAAATTCATACATACGAAACAAATGGCGTGAGTGAAGCACAGTGTATAATATACATCGCGAGGGTGACATGCGCTTCGCATAAAGAGGCTACGACCTCTCAATGTTCGCCGATCTCTCGGTGCGTAACTACCGCTGTTTGTTTACTGTCCACGCCAACAAGCGTGAGGTTATTAATTATCGTTTGACGTGCGTCGATGAGGATGGAAGAGAACGCGTCCAATTAGTCGAAGGGCACTCGCACACGCTCACCATTATACTCCGCAAATCGATGCGATTTTCGACGTATGTCAATCAATAAACAACCGCGAAAAATAAAGAAATAGTTTACATCAGTTTACATTAACGCAATTCTAAATTGGAGCTTCTAATTCATTTGTTATACTCTTTCAGTAATGTATAATTTGAATTTTCGAAAGTTTTTTTATTTTAAAATGTAATATGTTTTAATATGAGATATGAAAAATAAAACGGGCTACTAATGGAATTTGATTAAAGAGCTTCGTTAAAAACAAATATTTTATTATAAAAAAAATATGTTAAAAATTTCAAGTGTTGTAACTTTGAGAAAATAATTAATAATGCTGGTTGTTCCAATATTGGGATGAACCGCACATTCGTAATCGTAAATAAATGGTTATCGTAAAATTGTAGATATAGATCTCCTTCTCCTGGTGAAACAACGCACCGAAGGGTCAGCACGATGTTTTCCGCGCAATTAAGCCACACTGTTTCTCGTCAGCGATATCGAACGAGCACTCGAAGAGACTTCTTCAACCAGGGTCCTTCGAAGTTGAAGGACTCTGGTAGTCCTTCCAGATTACCAAAGACGTTCGAATCTCGAGATGATCTTAACCAGAGGCCCTTTGTGCTCTTGTTCCGGCCGGTTGTGACCACCATACTTCAGTCGAGGAGTATTTAATAGACAAAAGATGTCAAAGATGTTCTGCCCTTCCGGGCTGCGTCTTTTCGGGCTTGCCGACAGCGACGGCCAGCCGTGCGACGACGCGACGAGAAAAGTGCGACGCCGGGGGAAAAGAGCGGGATGAGGTGTGGCATGTGCGAGGGCAAGGTAAAGGTGGAAGGGCTTAAATCAATAAATCGCGCTTAAAAGCCCGCACCCCGCCGCTTCCACGGCCCGTCTCGGCGTTATAACTCCGCGCGCGTGAACGTGGGAGACAAAGGGACTCGACGACGACAAGGTACAAGGACGACGGAGCTCTCTCGAGAGAGAGGCGGAAGGGCCCCGAAGCCGTAGAGGAGATTGATGTTATTCGATTCTCGGATTCGAGATAAGTTAAGGGCGAAGCGGGACATCCACGAGGGGCATCTACATAGATCACGAAATCGCGACTTCGATTTACGTTCAGAGTGTGTGCGTTGCCTCGCGAGAGATTGGTGTATCTTGAATCTCTTGTACTGCAATTCTAGGACTATTACACATAGATATAAATATAAAACATCACAGATTTCGACATTATTTACGATATTTCTTTCAAGTCTTATTCGATGGATCATATTTTTTGTGCATTTTTGTTACAGACAGAAAAAGAATGATTTTTGTTAATTTGAAGAACTTTAGCATTATTAGTTAGAAGTTTTCTATTAGAGATAACCAGCTAGATTCTTGAAATTTCGTACGTAATCGAAAAATAATATTACCGACAAATCGGAATTTAAAATCGTTTTTTTTCCTCGCCTACATCATGTTCCACTTTCCTATCAGTGCCATAAATCCGGCATATTTCATATACCGCTATAAATATCGCTCGAAAATTCGAACGGCTCGGATAATCTGAAATTAGATACGAGGCATCGACGCGATCGGCCTGAATGTAAATCTCGAAAGCACCGCGCCACTCGTTTATCTTCGCGGGGCCCTGAACGGAACGTGAGAGACGTTCGACGTGTTTTCTTTGTCATTTGACACGCAATCCGCGCCGGATATATTTCACACGCAACACGCGGGCCCTTCGTAATTAGAAAGCCATTCAAAACTACGCGCATCCACTCTACGCTGATGGATACTGACCATATCTCACCGGGCGATGATGACGGGCACCACCTTTCATGCACGCGGAGAGAGCAGCGCATCCGTGCACAACGCGGGGCGGCTGTGAAAGCGATGCTGCGCTCGCGCTCGTTATAAAGCCGATTCCCCGACTCTAGGCGGTGAAAAGGGTGCGAGGATAGTTGCGCCACGCCGATAATCTTAAATCTACCGGTGTTAAATTTAACGCCTTCTCACCAACTCATGGAATTCTTGTTAGTCTTCATTGTGGCCACGCGGACACCGATGTTAATCGAGCATATCAATTTGCGTATACTGATGATATACTAGATGCTCTAGATTTCATCTTGCAATCTTTGAATAATATCTATGGAGTCTGGCACGTTTATATCGTGTGCTAATGACTACACGATAAAAATCGCATCTTGAAATATATGCGTAGCGATTTGTCGGTGTATACGGATCACCAATAACTCATCACGCCAATTGAAGATTAATTAACTCGCCGGCAACAACGCGATGTACCACGCATTCGCGCTCGTGTAATTGTTACATTTCCGCGTTTATGTAAATGTAATATCAGTTTGTGATACAAACGCGAAAAGGGGAGATGACTTGCGTGGGAGTGGCTTAATAAACGTTGATCGAAGAAAATTGGCGAGAAGCCCCAAAGTCGAAACGCTTTACGAGCGCGCGCGCGCGCGCGCGCTATACGTGAGTCACTTTCATGCCCCGGGGAACTGCCGCTCCCAATTAATTCGCTATCCGGAGGAATGTTTCATTAAGGCGTTTATTAATCCCGTCTTATTTCTATTAACACGGCTGACCTTCGCTACGAGAACTGTCTTGAACCCTGAGAAAGTCTGCGCGAGTCGACGCGCAACGCGGCGGTCGCTAAAAAATTACGCGAGCCGGTTTAATCGCGATAAATTGCTACAATATCGCGCTAAATTACGGTACCATCGCCGGCGAATAATTGCCATTATCGAAAACGCCTGTGCTTCCGCACTAATTGATTTTGCGATATCGTTCAGCGACGGTATCGCGCACGAGTTTTTTTTTTCATTCCGAAACGTTAATTTAGTTGCAAGAATATAGTTATATCCGTCACATGCATTTTGATATTTTATTAGCAACACAAAAATATCCCAACTGCCCACACAATGTATGATATATAACAAAAATGTTAAATTTATATATAATAGAGATAATATTTAAGATATATACTATTCAAGGTAATAAATATCTGTACAGAGAGGTATCTCCATTATTATAAATTCAGAGAAAACTTAAGGCTTAAAGTTTTAAATAGGAAAATGATATATATATACATATACATTAGAGTGTGTCATTTTGGAGCAACTTTTTTTTTTCATTTCACGAATAGCATATATACTTGCAGGAAGGTAAAATAAGATACCTGTTAAAATTTTAGCTGTTAATAATAATATTAACAGGTCGCTCATCGCGATTTTTTATTTTTTATTTTTTATTTAGTAAGATAGAAAAAATTTTATAACTATTTAACAGACAGTAATACAGTATTGCGCCACATAGATTTTCTAC
Source organism: Temnothorax curvispinosus (assembly GCF_003070985.1). Taxonomy (NCBI): domain Eukaryota; kingdom Metazoa; phylum Arthropoda; class Insecta; order Hymenoptera; family Formicidae; genus Temnothorax; species Temnothorax curvispinosus. Next base: position 188,874 of record NW_020218370.1, on the reverse strand, counting down.
AGTAAATTTACCGCTCTACAAAAAAGATCTCTTATCATTTTTTCATAAATTCAACCATTCAAAAGATATTCAAAGTTAAAGTTTGATAAATTTTATAAAACTTGTTTTTGCTTCTATGTTTTTGCTTCTACAAGAATATGTAATAAAAAGTAGGTGGTTCTATTTAAAAAATTGAAGGTGACCTTTACGTGACCTTCAAGCAACTATTTAAGGTGAAACTAATGACACCATCTTATGTACCCCTTGAAACCATACAACTTTGGTCTGGAACATTTTTTCCAATCTCTTTTACTTTAAGAGATATTCAGCTGAATCACTTAAAATGATACACCCTGTTTACATATATATATATATATATATATATATATATATATATATATATATATATTCGTAGCTTAAATTTTTTTTTATAAATGTATATTTTGATCACTGGAATTTTTCACAATAATTCGATAAGATAATCGTTTTGCCTCCTTAAAATATTAATCAAAATAAACAACTAATTATAATACACAAAGTGTTTAATTATTATTGACAACACAGTGCTCATGTGCAGATAGAACAGACTAAACTGATTATGAGTAGAGGTCTTGTACTATTTTGTGATTTTCACAATAATTATTGAAAAATTAAATAATTAAGATCTGCGAATGAGCGTGCATCCGTACGCTTAAGCGATAAAAGACAGTCCAACATTATACATTGTTGACCAAGACGTATAGCTTTATTGTTGTTAGAAGTGCACTTCTCTCAATGTCTTGCTGTGCGCATAGAACCGCAATTAGCGCGCGATGCGATCAGGTTGTCTCTTGTCACGCTGTATTGCAGTTATTATATTTACATCAATTACAGCATGCATGAGAGTATGATATTTCAAAAGTAAAACTTGCCTATATATACCACAATATATAGTCCGTATTATTATCATCTCAATTTCATTATTAATATTGAAAACCAATCAGTACCTGGCGAATTATATTCAAATTAAAATCCAATATCCATTAAAATCTAAACTAAATACAACACATTAAACAGTGTATAACTTCAGTATGCATGTGAAAAATTAAACCTTAAGTGCGCATTAATTTAATTTGTATATACGCAATTGTATACATATTTTATCAAGGCGGATGATACTCTTTTATAATCGATCCACGCGCTCGTCAAAACAAACAGTCTGTGAGTAGAGAGATCCGTGAATGGATAAACTGGCAGATTATACGTTACACAAACCGAGAGGGGCATCTTCGAATTCAGAAAATGTACGGAGATCTACGGAATGATCGGCGCGGTTCAGAATCCGCGTTTCCGAGCGTGTGACATGACCGGCACGCGTGTTACGCCAATGACAGGCATTGCATCGGGGGCGCGGGCTCGTTCGCGAATGTAGCGAGAGGCGAGAGACGCAAAGTCGCTCGAACGAGAAGATAATTTATCTTCCAGGATACATCCGCTTTCAGAGAGCGCGCAGATGCATCCGAAGCTTCGCGTTCCGTGTCGACTCTGGCGCGCATTCATCGGGGAAAAGCATCGGGACGCTGCACCCGGGACGATGCATTCACCAATATGCATCAGCGCGTCGCCGCGCCGCGCCGTGTCGCCGAGCGATTAAGTCACGCCAAATCACTGCGCGATATTGAATACTTCTCGACGTATATATTTGTCACAATGCGTTCTCGAATGCAATACCCGATCGCGATAAATGCAGTCGTATCAAACGCTCGGGAGTTTAATATCGCAGAACGTTCGTAATGCATTGTAGAAACGCAAGGTGAAAAATTGATGGAATTTTTGTAATATGGCACGTTTTATGGCACGTCAGTGAGACATCACTGGTACGTTGCATCGTCGCGTGATACATTCTGAAATATTTTATTGTTGTATGAACATAAAAGTGCGGAAAGAAGTATTACAATATGTTTCCGCATATATTCAATGACTCCTCTAATGTAAGGTATACTTTCTACAGATGTTCGGTATAGCTATAAAAGGTAAACTAAACGCCAAGAAATACGACTTTATATACTAGACAGAAAGCATTTCTCGTTAGTATTTACTGTTATACAAGATACTCTTGGTATTGAGTTAATCAGAGCTGCACTCGCATTGGCGCGCGCGCGAAAGTGGCGGTCTAATGTCGTTGAAAGTTTGGACGATGGTAAATCGGCAAACAAGATCATCGAGAGCTCGGTGAGCCGCGACGAGCTCGGGCAGCGAGCTCGCGCCCGGCGGCGACGAAGTCAAACTGAGTGGCAAATTACAAAGTCCATTTTCAAGTTTCCCGCCTGGCACGGCGTTCAGCTCGAAAATTCGATTTCCGCGACGGGCGAAACTTTGGGGCGCCGCGCCGCGCCGATCGTGTCCGACTTTTTTCTCGCTTTTGACGACCCGTCCGTTATCCGGCGGCCGGCGGCTCCCGCGCGCGAGATAGTTCTCGCCCCATCGGCCACGTCGAGACCCGGCTGCTCTTCCGGTTTCTGGACTACACCCGGCTCGATTTTCGCCCAGCCGGTTAATGCCCAACTCGGCGTCATAAACGTTTATTTCGGTTGAATTCTAGTCTTTGATCAACGGAAAACAATGATCGATTTTAGATTTTTATTTTGCACAACTAATTTTATATATCTGTACCTTGAAGGTATCTCCAGTTTTTGTCAAAGTGGAGTTAATACATTTTTCAATATAACAGGAGCTTAAATTGTGTATAAAGCGTCTTATGTCTATTATTATACTAGTTCCTAAGATACAATGTTTAGAAAAAGTCGTATTGAAAATTTTATTAACAGTTGTACTATTAAACATGTCAGTTAAATTTCTTTATTAAAAACTTAATAAATCAAGTTTCTACTTTTATTTTATACCTATATATCTAATATATATGTATATATATATATATATATATATTTCAATGTTCATATCGGAAAGACGTATATATTGCCAGTCACGGTCGATTTAAAAGAATTACTTGAATTGTTATTCTATACTGGCGAAAGAAATTTATTATTCTATATATATATATATATATATATATATATATATATATATAGAATAATAAATTATATATATATATATATATAATGATTCGTGCATAATGATTCACTTAAGATACGTAATCGTGAAGTGCAATTTATCGTCATCTAATTGATTGTCGATCTGGATGATTCGTATATCATTATCAGGACAGCATTCGAGCTCGCCTAGGTGTGACGTAATGTGTCGGGCCTGTTGATCGAACGACACCATCAAATTGTGCGCAATGTTGCGTGCACCAGCGACATTCGCACGCGCCGCCGTCAAAGGGACACGCAATCGATCCCGTCCCCACCGACCGTCCTCGGTGCGCGATTAGTGCATTAAATATAAATTCCGTCGACGCAACGGGTCGTATAGAATAGAACACGTACGTCTGCTTTTATTTGCTGACGTAAATGCTTTGATGAAAGATTTCAATGAAGACACCAGATACTCGCTTATGTCTAAAATTAAAATTGTTTTTTTTTTTTACAAAAAGAACATGCGAAAACATTATCACGAAGATAATTTGCGAAATTAGCTACCGATACCTGATCGTCTGAAGAATTATCCTCCACGAATTGATAACAAATTGCACGATGCTGCATAGAGGCAATTTCAGCGATCGCTTCCTTGATCGATCACCCCGATTCCTCGTACGTAGTGCGAACTCAATATCTCGCTTGTTTACAAACCTCTATCATAGCACAATGGCGTGACGAGATCCGACATAATCACTAGCATTGTCGTCGAATCCCGCAATCTTGTCTGTTTAAAAATTAATCAAGCGATAACTTAGTATGCATTTTAGAACTTTTTTCTTCACTTTTTAAACCTGAATAAAAAGCGAATAATACGATTTTATTCGTAACATTAAGGTATTCGTAACATTAAGGTGGTTGACAACCACATATTTTATTTCTACCGAAAAATTAAATAAAAATTTGGCAGTTAATTTAGATAATCTAATAAAATTGATCGATATTATCTTCATTATTTTATTAAAATAGAAAATAATGAGTTTTATATGTACGATCGTAAATTCAATTAACAGAACTGACAATTATGCTGTTGCACCTATATTTATATATGTAAGTAGTCTATCGTGTTATTTAAAATGAAAGAGTTTTAATTTTGTCAGATAATTGTAGATTCAATTTATTTGTCGGCAATCTATGGAATTGTCATTCTCGTTTGTCCATATAGCAACTAAACGTAACTACTACAAAGTAACTATAACATAACTAACGCTGGACAGACAGGATATACATGCGGTTTCTCAGAATGCGGATATAACGCGAATATAAATGAATTTCTTTTTGGAGGCATCAAAGACATCTTTATTGTCATTATTTATTGGTCACTTGGTATAGGAGGCTCAGTACTAGCAACCAATAGTCCTATCGATATATGCACGTAGGACACAATACAAGGCGGGTACATTGTGCCACTCGCCTAAGCGCTAATACTGACGCGAGGGTGGATGCGGGGCACCAGCGGAGCGGGTGGCGGAGTCGATACAACTACGGGGCGGGAGGGAGGGAAGCGAAACAGGGAGGGGAAACATGCTAGAGCTGATACAGCTCTCTCGGCTGCTTGCAGAGGATCGCAATACCGCGACATTGTTCCCGTTTGTCGTGGCTCCGCCGAACGTGTCGCGGATACGAGCCGTAGTGGAAAAGAGAGGGAGGAGAGAGTGGCGAAAAGGGGTACGAAAGAGGAACTATCGCTGCCCCGAGTTTTCCGGAGCAAGTAACAAGATGAGCGTAACAAGCGCACGCCCGCCATTTGTTGGGAGTTGGTTTGTTTGATTTCGAGATTTTTGCGCGACCCGTTTCTTTTTAAACGGGCGAAAGTGGAAAGAGAGGATGATGCGTGCATATATATGCCGCATGGATTGGTGTGCACCGTTTTTTAGTACGACGATAGGTGGGATTGTCTAGTTGGGTTGTTGGAAAACTGCGCTTTCCGATGTAACGGAAATCGATAAAGATACACGAAGCAATGTATGATAGTCTGTATATGTTATATATGATTCCCAAAAGAATATTATAAAGTTTTTATATATGCGTAATCTTCTAAATTTGCAGACAATCTCACGTAATTTATAATTAGGCAAATAATTAACTATATAGATACATATAATTCCAAAAACATGTAATTTAAAATATAACACTGAAAGAATCTTGTTTTCGTTTGTTTGGAAACCAGGAAACACATAAAACTTTATATATTTGCTACTTCGATTTTATTTAGATTTTATATATTTGCTACTTCGTTTTTTATTTAGACATCATCTACGAGTTAATCGACTTCATCTGGGTATGTTGAATCTTTTTTAAGTTGGATGGAAAACTGGGATCACTCACGGATCAAAGAAGAACATTTGACGTCTCCGTTTAGAGCACTTTCGCATTCGCAAATTCCCCCTAAGTGGGCGTAATGGATAGAAAGGGCTCCATCGAAGCTCGCTACCGCAAATCCGAGATGCCGGCGAATCCCTGACAGTCACGTCAATTTTTATTCTCGACTTTCATATCCCCTGTACTTAGGCTCGAGCGTGTTTGGCAAAAGGAGCTGACGAAAGTTGACACAAAACGTCGGATGTTCTCCGTGCAATAGCTATAAAGATCGTGTTGTCACCTTTAATACGCACAATTGATTTCGACATATGTATTTCGAGAACTTAACTATACTTGAGATATTTAATTTCAACACGTCCGACTACTAATTGTAAGTAAGTATATTATATAATTTTGGCGATAACCGCGTTGAAGTTATAAACGAGTTACAAATCATTTTCGAAAAAGGATGACGAATTCTGGTAAATTTATCTTATAAGACGAAACTTTTTGTCGGATATAATTTTCAGAAACTTTAGTCCCAATTTGAATACATAAGCGGACAAGTGAGGATATCTATATCAAGCGAGCAAATCTTATAACTTAATTACAAAGCATTGCATAAAATCATTATAAATTTTACCTTTGCTGCAGCTAAGCAATGAAATGAAAACTTTGTAATGCAATTAAGATGACAAATTCAAATTTAAAATTGACTTTGAAATAATATAGAATATTGTTACACTTTTCTCTTCTATTTTTCAATGTTAATGATCACTTTTGCGAAAACATTATTACATTTATTGTCCATCAACTGTGAATTATATGCATTCGCATTTGAATCGACGCATTATGGTTGAGATATGTTATCGATGAAACAAGGTTAATCAAATTCATGCGGATTATCTTTGATGTCTTCTATTTCAAAAGAAACATAGTAGCGCCGACATGAATAATTTGCGGTCCAATATCGGCTCGACCCCTTCTTTCGCGAAAAGACCAGCAAAGGGTTTAAAGGAACCTACTGGGAAAAGCGCCAGGATGGAAGGACAGGGTGCATCCATAGTTTTGCATGGTAGGAACGATGCATCATGTAGTCAGCGCAGTCCGCGTTTGATCTTTGAGAAAATTTTACATTAAATTCATGCTTTGGGAAATTCAGATTGTAATATACGTAGAAATTTGTGATTTAAACCGCCTTAGACAAAATTTTCCGTTGGGAAATCTATATGTAGTATTTTGATCGAACAGTACGTGCTCCAGTGTGTAATTCCAAATAATCAAAATTATAGTCAAGATAATTTACGTGTTTAATATTTCATGGATAATACGACGTTATACATAACAAATTATTATATATTTTAAGTTAAAATTTTTAATTTTAGAACTTGTATTAAGGAATATATTTTGCATTAAGATAGAATGTTTGTAATCTGAAATGTATTATTTAATTCTATTTTATCTGAGTAACGAACTTAACATAAATAGGTAGACTAAATTTTATTTTATATTCCGATGATCTTGATGATCAAAAAAACAATCAAGTGCTCTCTCTCTGTGCATTCTTTTCATTCCGTTCTTAGATATCGATTCAGCTGGCAGCTATTATCTAGGCGAACCTGAGGCTTCCAACCTCTACTGTCTACCGTTTTCATTGTCACCGCTGAGCCGTAACATGGATCCCGTCTTACCAACCGCTATATTCCCCGGGCCTCTACTCTTGAATGATGCTGTATCTCCGCACCGAGATCCCGCCTGCCCAACGTCGAGACGTCTCACCCTGTGGAGACTAAATGGAGCGCGACCGACCGCAGAGCGAGGGTGAAATTCGCTGCATAATTAAATATATCAGCGTGCGAACCCTTCGACCGAGACTGAATACGCTGCGTTTATTTCCTTTCGTGAACTACGGAGTTATAATTGGAGAGAATGCATGGAATCGCGATGAAAATTGAACAATATTAACAACTGTCGAAAAATATAATCAATTTATTATTTTTATTAGTAAAGATAATTAGAATATAAGAATTGAGATCTAATTTGAAGATGAAAACTGAAATCTAGATACAGTTTAAAACATTTTTTTTATTTCTTTTTAAGACGTCTTGTAGAAACAAAGATTGCGGTTTAAGCAATTAAAAAAATGATTGTTTAAAAAATGTTTGATATTTTAAATCAAACCTTTTGTTATTCAGAAAACGATTTACTTTGAGAAATGTATATTTATTAAAAAACTATGCTTGTGCCATGGTGTTAGATACGACTAAAAACACAAGTAAATACCTGCTCGAACAATGGTTATAGCTATTGTATAATAGGAAGCTATTGTTCTTCTCTACGGATTTACTCGCGCAATCTATGTCTTTATCTTTTAAGTAGGAGTATATCAATATCATGATGGAAATAGAATAAAATGTTTTTGTGATTTATATAGGATTATAGATGAATGAATAACTATAACTATTATTCAAATTCCCAAAATAACTATTATTCAAATAACCACAGCACTCCGCTATAAAAATTATTTAAATAAATAGGAATTTGAATTTTGCAGTTAAAGCTTATAGACGTTAAAATTTTTGCGCCAATTGAGTTAGAAGATGGATCGATTAACCGAAAGGATCTTGTATTTATCTTGCACAATATGGGAAAGATCGATCTTCGTCGACGTATCATCGGGAACATTGGCACGACGTATTCGCGGATCGGATGGTATGTCGGAGAATCGTACGTGCAGATAGATCATGTGCGCACGTGATCCAGGGATTGTATGGCTCTCGTATTCTGGATTCGCCGGCCGTGCCGCAAGATGAAACGGATTATTGCTTCGCCACGTTTATGTACCCACCTCAATATATCTGTCCACCGGCCCCTAGATAGCGACATATTAATGCCAAAGGGCTCTGCGACGGACCCGGATATGTACCGTAGGTACTTGAGACTATGTATGCACGCGTACGTATATACACGCGCGCAGCTCTCGAGCACCGTATATATATATATATATAGCCAATTACTCGACGCATCTTCTCATCATCGAAGACGAGCCTCCTTACGCCTCGCATGATATGTCTACGAAATTGGATCGAGTGATCTCAAACTGATCCTGCGAGGTTACTAGGTCATCGGAAATGTGGCCTTGTCGAGAGATCATTTACGTGTATATTTTGAATAATTCAGAGTTCTCCGTGAATTTCTGATTTGAGAAATTATAAGATGCAAAAATTTCATCTTTTGAATATTCAATTGGAATATTATTGTTATTATGCGTTTATTATTATTTTGTGAAATCGTAAATAATACGAGGTTTTTTAATTATGGAAGTTCTGCTTTTTAGAAAATTGAATGTAAAATGATGCATTTTTTCAAAATGTATGATTCCTTAAAATTATTTTGACAATTTTACGCTTACGAAAGATGTAATGCACTACGATAAAACAACGGTAAAAGTAATAAGTTAAAAAAAACTCATTTTTCACGTACGCACTCGAGAACATATATTGTACTTGAATCCATCCGCGAGAGATTTATTATGCAAGAGACTTTGCGCCTGCAAGTTCCACTTTTCTTAGGCTCTTTATCGCCGTTATTGATTTTCGATTATCGGCCACCTAATGCATCGGACGTTTTTGGGTTAAAGACCACCAGCATCTCCCGGCGTGTGCTCATCGCTTTCCGCGACTCCCGATAAGACTTTGCGATCATGCCATTAGATAGAAGAAGAACCGTCACACTTTGGTGCAGTTGCATCCGACTGCGCCGAGAACGAATTCACGCCCCGAGAAACTTGCGCTTGAAAAATAGTGGAGTGACTTCAAAGTTAGTTATCAGACTTGTGACTGTGTAAAGTGAAAACGGCAGTCGCCGCAGAGATAAAAATTTCAAAGGAAAACGATACACAAATAAAATAACTACATTTCTAAACAAGTAATAAAAGTAAGAAATACAATTTTATACAATAGGTATATTTATATAAGGTGAATGTACCAATGCTGGGACACTTAAGACCTATGTCTGGACACCTTTATTATTTTATATAGTTTTTGAATAAATATAACGCGAATTAAAATCAAAGATACAAATATAATGCAAGAAAAATATTTTTATCTTTGAGTCTTTGATTTTAATTCGCGTTATAACTTATTTAAGGACTACAATGATAAAAATGTAGATTATAGGTACGTGTCCAGGCATTGATACATTTACCTTAAATAATGTTTTTAGATTTACGATGCAAGAACAATTAAATTCTCGGCTGTGATGGATGCGGAAAATTCTCATTATACCGCTATGTGTTGTTGCCTTGAAAAAAGCACAATGTCATCCCGAGATTTTAATCCGCGAACATCCGTCGGCCTGAAGAAATTCCTGCCGACTGAATTGCGGGCGTGTCTAATTAGCGCGGATGATTTCCAATGTCGCGGTCCGCGCCGTCGTTATTTCGGGAGTGGGGACTTTACAAGAGGCGCGCGTTAAAAAGCGCGGGGTAGGCGGCAGTCGGGCGACGATAAATTGCCGTAAAGATTTCGCTGTCGTCGTTAGAGCCGCCAATTAAGCGGGTGGGATAATCGGCATCCACTTCGCGATAATTTACGGAACGACGGGCGGCTAATTTGACGCGCGCGGCTGGAGGCGTGCAAAGAATTGACTCTCGTTCACGGATTCACATAAAAAATTTTACGTCAAAATTTGCTCAAAGAGAAAATACAAAACAGAATGCAAGATCTACATTGTCGTTCGTAGAAAGAATAAGTTGCCAAAATTATAAATGTTACATTTGTTTAATAATTGTCTGCTTCAACGCCTTTAACTTAGAGCTACTTCGCAAAAATACAATCTTCTTCTTCATAATTTTAGAGATATAGATCAGGATTAAAAACCTCAATAAAAAGTAACAAGAGACAAACATTTTTGAAATTTTACGTAAAATGTGAACAATCTAAGCAAGTAATGACAATGACGACATAAATAATCAGTATTGGTCCAGATACGAATCTTGAAAATAAAATTGACATCAATCATTTCCGCATGGCCCAAAGCAACACGCAAGGCAAGCATTTAAATAATCCTAATTTAAATAAAACGTGGTCGCCCACGTTCCTCGAGGACTCGCAGCATCACGATATGTTTTACCAATCGTATTCTCATTGCTTTCTTCCACTCTCTCTTCTTTTCTCGAAGCCTCACCGTCTGCCATCGGTCTTCAATCACGCCCGGATCTTTCGTCTCGATAGCGCGAGCGTAAGTGCAAGACGTGTCAGTGACTCTCAACCTGACACCCGCTGCTTCAGAAGCTACGTCCCCGAAGAAGATCGATCGCATTCAGGGAGGACACTGACCTGATTTACGATGTTCCGCATCGTCGACCAGAAAAGTTCGCGACGCTTAACCTTCTTCTTTTAATTAAAAGGACTATATAGGCTATAAAAATATGTGGTAATTATACAGCAGGGGACCACCCTCCGATGACCTTGACCTTGACATATGTTGTCAAGGTCACCCTTCTGAGTGACCTTCAGAAGGTTTTAGCCCTCGGTCATTGTTCGTTAAAAAGTTATTAACAAAAAAAGTTTGGAAAATATAGCAGCTATTTTGAGTATTGGAAGGCATAAATAACTAATATATACGTGTGTGTGCCCTGCTTTAAAGAAAATCACAACTTCTATAACTTTATATGCTTTACCAAAACACAACTCGGTTCGCGTGGAAAGTATATGCGTGAACTATTTCGGGACTACCGCACTTCTCCCGAAAGCACGGGGGGGTGTGTGTGAACCTCGGTTCGCGTGGAAAGTGTATGCGTGAACTATTTCGGGACTACCGCACCTCCCCCGAAAGCAGGGGGGGTGTGCGTGAATCTCGGTTTGCGTGAAAAGTGTATGCGTGAACTATTTCGGGACTACCGCACCTCCCCCGAAAGCAGGGGGAGGTGTGCGTAAACCTCGGTTCGCGTGAAAAGTGTATGCGTGAACTATTTCGCCATATATATTGGTCATTTATGCCTTCCAATACTCAAAATAGCTGCTGTATTTTTCAAACTTTTTTTGTTTATAACTTTTTAACGAACAATAACCGAGGGCTAAAACCTTCTGAAGGTCACTCAGAAGGGTGACCTTGACAACATATGTCAAGGTCAAGGTCATCGGAGGGTGGTCCCCTATATTGCATAATTACCAAATATGTTGCGTTTTTCCTAAATTGTAATTTTCCCAGTTATAAACTTTTAACCTATATAGCTATAATAACCGTTCCAGTCATAAATTCTTTTATTACAAATATTTCCGGATCAAAAAATTTTCGATTATCAGTTTCTCGATTGTATCTTTAACGCAATCATACATTCTTCCAAGTTTTTGAATAATAAATTCATTAGTATAACAATGTGTAAATATAATGTTAATATATTCTCTCCACCATATTAAAAATGTTATCTCTATTTTAAAATTACAAATTTTTTGCTCTTAGATATTTCATCTGTAGGATAAATTGTTTAATTAGAACAGGAACTTTTTCGTCACTCTCTTAATTATGCAAATGACACATATGATAATTCCTATGACACGAGTTCGCAGAGACACGATTAGAATATCGCGAAAATCGCTCGTATTCCGTAACTAAGGCAATCAATTTTCGTCATTGACGAAAGGAAGGAAGCGAAGTCCACGGATACGAGAGAAAAGGCGGAAAAAATGGAGACTCGGCGGGTGTAACTTAATGTAGTCGAAGAAATAAACGGGCCAGCGGTATATATCAAAACGCGGACAGCCTCGTTGCGTATAAATGATATAAATAAAATCAACGTGGGAATACCGGGGCTATTTATCATCCGGCTAAAATACCTCGTGCCTCCGTCCTCTCACGTCCCCATTAATAACGACGGGAAAAGCCATTTTCTTGAACGTAGCCTTACTTCCAGCGCATTATACTTATTTCGTAAGAAAACGCACGCATTTAAGGAAGGATTGCAATGTTTAACTTAATTAAAAATGCAATGTATAGCAATTTCTTACGTTCTATATTGTCCAATGCGACTGTCTAGAAATTTAAATTCGTATATAATGCAATTTCTTTATGACTTACCATATAATAGTGGTTTACAGAAATTGTTGATACATCTTAATTATAATATACATTAATACATACTGGATTATAGCCGTGTAATGTGTGTTATATTATATATGATCATAGCTTTGAAGAGTTTAATACAATATTTATAGAAAATTATATGGAGGATAATCTAAAGTATACGTAGTATATGAGACCCACATTTCCGGAAAGAAGAATTGTGAAAGTCACGTTAGGAAAAGAGGTTGGAAAGAATTGAGAACGACAATGCCAGAGAAAATCATAATTTAGAAACTTATAATACGATGAAGTCGTAATCTAGAAATAAGTTTATGATTTAGAGAATTTTAAACTGGAAAATGTGCCGCGCTTAGCAATGTTAGAAAATTGGCAGAGTTTAGAATCTGTAAAAGAAGGGACCCGAACAAGGAGTGAGGGAGCTTATCACTTCGATAAGAGTAGGTCCGATTTAATATTTTATCATGCACGCGCATATCTGTGGGGTACTGATGTCACGATGTTCACGAGATGCATCCTCGGTTGCAAGCACATGCACGCGGGTCGCATATGTGCGTAAAGTTAACGGGAGAGCCCCCCGGGAAAGCCGCGAGATGACATCTGGCCAAATATTTAGGTGTCGAGATAAGATGTGTTTGTGCTGCATTGCCTCACTCGATGCTCTCAACTAACATGCGTTGTTTCCTTTTTTTCAGGTAAGCAGTCTGGGATCCCCCTTATGCTCCTAAAATTGGAGGCACCGCTGCAACATGGTAAGATAAATTTACGGTGCCAATTATCTAAACACTGCTACTACTAAACATCCAATCGGCCAGTTGCACAATGAAACGTTAATTTTTTGCAGTTTGTGTTTATTTAATGCAGTGTAATTTAATTCCCTATTTATCATTGAACATCCTGATTAATTTATTAATAATTGCATGTTACATCCCTGATGCAAAAAAATTAGAGAAAAAATATATGTATGCTAAAGAATGTTATAATAATATTCGAGTATTTGCAATACAGCAAGAATGATGGCAGCATAAATAGATTAATTAAACATGACACGAACCATTAATCAAACCTACTCGGTTGACGAAATTAATAAATCAACGCGAAATTAAAAATCCGTCACGGCGAGATACAAAAAAATAGTCGCGTAGCGTTTTATAAGGAAATCGATGTAATGCGACGGGATGAATTACGAATTATGGAACGCATTGCTCATCCGGGAGGACATCAATCCGGGATAATCGACGAGTCGCAAGATTTCTTTTTGTCGCGCGAGATGAAGCATGGCGTCGGTTTGTCCTCGTCGTGCGTCGGAATTTCGTTCGCTCGCCATTTGATATCCGGCCCCATGATTTATACTTTTAGTTTCGGATCGTCGAAGTTCGTCTTTCGTGAAAAAAAGTATAGAAAAGCCCATGATGTATCGCTCAATACAAGTTGAAATAATGCCGGTTGACAAACGGAATTTTCGGTCCAAACTATGTAAACTAGACTGTGAAGCGTAAACATTAATGCAGATGCAATAAGCACGCCTCTGTCGCGGTTATTGGAACTTCACAAAGCGCGCATTATTTCATGAAACTCAAATCGCATCATTTTACGATATTATGCGTATACACTAGTATATGCAGTATTCCACCAATTTTATTAAATTAGATTCTAATGATTTTCTTAGTTTTGTCTTGCATGTGCTTATAAAGAATTCCATAAAAATGTATATATTTTAAATTTAAATATTTAGTAAATTAAAATTGATAAAAACTAAATAAGAATTTGGAATTTCTGCAAATTAAGGTATATATATTTTTATTTTGCTACAAATTGTACATGTCTGTAATAATATAGCAGATTATTTCAGACTTTGTGATTGATTAATTTAAATATATCTGATACGAGATGTCGAACTATTGTTGCAAATTCGATGCAACATTTAAGAAATTGTGTTCCACAAATGACGGTAGTTTTCCCGCGATTGACCGATCGAGACTTCAATCGAGAGCGATTCTATTCGATTAATATACTGGAACGATGAGATCGGGACATATATACGGGATCGCCGTGAGTTATCGCGTAATATTGCAGAGTTTTCGACGGCGGGAAAGAGGATAATCATAACTTCTGTGCGCGGCGTCCCCGATAATTCGACGGTTATCAAGGATCGTCTACCGTCGTTCGTCGTCTACATATTTATTACGAATATTTGCAAAGTTCTTCCTTATTGCATCGTACGAACGCAGTATGGAAATGCGCGCGGCCGATCGTACCTACTGCTATCAACGTTTATGCGGCTTAATGCACGTATCAAATTCATCACTCGCCTGCATCAATCTCATGGAAGATACATATCTTCCGATCGTGTGGAAATTTTTGCACAGAGAAACTTAAGGAAGGAAATCATTCATTGAATTTCAAATTTTTGAAAAGCACAAAATTATTATTATAATTTTTTAACATTGAGACATAATTTATACGCAGTTTACTATTGATTTGCTATAACTGTTACATGGTCACGTTTAATTAAATTCTTTTGACTGATAGAGACCGGGAGAGATAAGAGAGAGAGAGAGAGAGAGAGAGAGAGAGGAGGAAAGAGAGAAAAAGAGATACTTGCAATAAATTAATTAACACAAATCAATTCTACTAAATTAATTGAAATTAAATATGAATATGAAAATAAATCAATTTAGAGATTTTTACATTTATATAAACGAATTAATATATGAATAAAATTTAAAAAAATTTAAGAATTAATGAGAAATAGAAGAAATATATTTATAATAAATAGGGAATTGTTGAAGTCAGATTATTCAAAAATCAAAGAAAATATCAACGAATGTTTAAGTTTTAAGTTAATATTATTGACGCTTATAATTAGCTCTGCAAAGAGATGTTTCTTTTTAGGCATGCATATTTATATGATTAGCCGTATTAACTTATTCTTTGTTAAAAGCAAATATATGGTTTTGGAAATAACACTTAATTAATTTCACTAACAATCGGTCGCGGACCGGCATTATGCAGCGGCGTTTCCCACGCCATTATCGAGCATTACAGTAGTTATCGCTGTTAACGCAGAAGCCGATGTTGTTCGTAGAGAACGTGCTCGAGAACGCGCGCCGTCGCAATGTATTAACAATAAACTATATACTGAATGCAATAATAACGGATAATAATGATCACCGTCGAGCGACTGTAACGAGCACAACGATATAATCGCTGGTGCAACAATGTTCCATCGCCGCAACTAATTATAACGCTTTATCACAGCACGATTCGCGCGATGCTTCGTAACAAGAAGAATTCACTATAGGGAGTAGAGCTCAATTGTTGACTTTCGCTTTTAATGATACTGCGAAAACGAAACGAATCGAGAAGAATTGACAGGAAAGTGTTTATTAAAACGTAAATATTAAATGATCGATATCCTTTGTATGGAACATTGCTCGAAGTAAATTATTCGGACTAAATGCAACCGTTGTAGTCACTAGAAGATAAGAGAACACTTTTTCTTCATACCTCGGTCGAAAGTACGTACTTTCGTCCCTAATAGCAGGGACGAAAGTTTAACATTTACTCCCTGTGAGAAGTACACGCGCGCTCTCTATGCGGCGGTAACACGAACCGGATAGGAACTTCGAGATTACGTTCCAGTACCTCTCGAAGCGTAGGCTCGAGGCGTCAGTTGCCTTTGCAGGTTAGGTTTTCGCCGGCTTGTAGGCTCGAGGGAACGGTGCCGGCACGTGCCGGGCTTCCCGACGATCCGCGTCTCGTTCCCCGGCCGGAAGACGCGATCCCGACGACGGACGGCTTATCGATCGTCCTGGCGTGCGAATCCGCGCGACACACGTGCACACACATACCAACGGTCACCCCGTTGGCACGCACGTGAATTTATTTTTACAAAATATGACAAGACTTGACTCTTCGAATGTATTTGATGCCTGCCCCCCCGACCAGCAGCACTCGCTTCGCTCGTGCCGCAAATGTCGGGGGCAGGCATCAAAAACATGCTTATTAACATTTAAAGTTAAAAAAAGTAAAATTAATAACGTACTTTCGACCGGCTATGAAGAAAAATCGTATACACTACGCGGGCCAAAAGTTGAAATCTCGGTCCTGCTCGTCATGATGCCCTCGGCTTCGCCTCGGGGCATCATGACGCGCAGGGCCGAAAATTCAACTTTCGGCCCTTGTAGTGTAATATACTATTAGAAAACAAACTTTGACATAACTAAAGTTAATAGAATATTGTGAATTTGCGAATGTTATATTAAGAATTAATTAGATAATAACTAAATATTCGATATTAATAAATTGAATATTTTAATACTACTTCGTCGTATTATTATTATTTATAATACTAAAATAAACTAATGACGAGTTTTTACTTAAAGCACATATGAAGTAATTTAATGATACAAATTTTAAAGCTTGTTAGAATTATTGCACATTTAATGAATCGACAGATTGAATCTCCCAGAAAAAACTCATCACTTTTTTATGAATTAACTCATTATCGAACTCGAGATCTCTGAAATCTTATTTAACATTTTATTTCATTAGGTACTAGTAATACTATATGAATATATTTCTATGCCATTATTGTCTTTATTGTCACTGAGAGTTTTTAAAACGTTAAAGCGTCTCGTCTTTAACGTTGCAGGCTTAAAGTGTTAAGGAGCAGAACAGTATTGAATGAAAGAATGGCAACGAGGGAGCTTTTCTGGCGGGCGAAGTAATTATTCACGTGGGTAGGGACACGAGGAAGAAAAGCTGCTTCAAGACGCACGAAGAAATTGCGGAAACAAACGTAGCGTTAGGGAATAAAGCATGGTAGTGGAGTGTGAGTTGAAGGTTGGGTGGAAGGTTGGGTAGTGAAGAGGCGGATGAGGAGGGAAGAAGAAATGGCGGGACAGCACGAAGGGAAAGTTCTCGGAAGGATATGCGGGAAGGAACGCTCTGAAACAAAGGGGCAAGGTGAGGGCTGAGAGATTCAGGGGGTTGTAGGATGGAACGAGCGATGTAGAAGAGGAAGGTGGTGGTTGCTGAAGACAGTAAAGAGAGGGAAGGTGGATCTCGTGGGACTCGTACCGGCGAAAGAGCCGCGGCCACTCAGAGAGACCTTCGGTTTTCTCTTTACACTGTTAAACATTCGATCGCGATGCATGAATGGGAATATACTCACTTTAGAAGCGTGGATGTCTCTCAGACATTGTTCATTATCTCTCTTTGAATTTAAAATCTCTGCTAGTAAACAGATGAGAACGATTAAACTAAAATCAATGATTATATAAAAGTTCAAGTTTTATTTTTCAGTTTTCACATAAGTCATTATTTTGGTATTACGGGCTAAAACTGTAGATTAATTGTGAAATATTTTAAAATTTATTATCAAGTTAGAGGCATTTCACACTAAATATTTCTATTTCAAGTTCTCTGTCACTTTGCAAAACAGAGTGAGTGGCACATGTCAATATTCCGCGCAATAAAACAACCATATAAGAAAATTTAGACGAATAAATATAGCATTATCTTCATTATTAAAATTATTAGATGAATAGAATAGAGACCCAATATAAAAATAATAAATTTTTGTAATGTAAAAATAATAACTTTATAATTACGTTTAATCTGATGATGGTAAAACTAATTTCAGAAGTGCAAAAATAAACAGCTTAAATTCGTTATTAAAATGAATTATTTGCGATGCAAACGTGCATCAAGCTAAATTTGTGAAAATATTCGTAACCAAATCATTTTTAGCAACGCGATATATAATATATACATCTGACTAAGCTCAAGTCAATATCCACAAAAATAATTTCGGTACGAACGTCCACTTGTGTTATACATTATAAATCCTTTTAATTCTGTGAATATAACTCTCGATAAAATATATATTTAAAACTGTATTTATATTATATACACGGGGAAAATTTTATATTAAATATTACTATGGTGTCGCACTAGAGCTGCGGACCATCGAGGAATTAGAAGTTAAAATACTATAATCATTGTTTTAAAAACAATTAAATAACGTAATTTTGACCATAAACATAGTATTTTAACTTCTAATTCCTCGATGGTCCGCAGCTCTAGTGCGACACCATAGTAATATTTAATATAAAAATTTCTCCGTGTATTATCATTATATAATACCTATGAGTTTTATATGAATATGACTGATTGTGAGTTATAATTGCTATGAATAAAAAAGAAGGTATATATATATATATATATATATATATATATATATATAAATTTTGCCTTTAATTTCGAAATATGTAATTTATAATTATGAGAGTTTTGCAAAAAATAATAATTGATAACTTTCGTAAATACAAACGGAGAAAAATATTTTGTTTTTCAAGAATTTAGCACCATCTTTTTATTTCAAGCATTTAAATGTTTTTTAAGGAAAAATATATTTTGGTGTCGAAGGTTAACGTCGCATGAAAGAAACTTATTTGCAGCATCCTAGAAACAGTTTTTCATCGGAAATGAAGTTCACGCAACACGCGTACGCGTATACGAGGGAACGCGCGACGAATTTCAAATATTTGCTCACGCACGTGTGAAAGGCTGCGTGAAAATTTTGTATGATTTATTTCGTCTCGAGCAAAGCGACACACGCGTTTTATTCGTTCCAACGTTGGTTCTCTTATAAGCGCATAAAAGTACGATATTAATGATTTAAAAATATTTATTCGCCGGTAATAGTAAGATTTAATATAGAATTTATTTAAATAACTGATCTATAAAATTTATAATTTTGTGCAGGACAATGAGAGCTCTTGTTCGTATTAAAATTTTACTTCCATATCATAAAAGGATTGCAGCAATTGAAAATTGTACGTTTACAATCACCGATTAATCAAAATTACGTTTGAGCCTTAAAATATCCCAGTATAAATGTCATACACATATGAAACGTATAAATACAATTAGGAAATGTATCGAAAAATTAATAGAAATAAATTTAGGATTATTCATGCATATTTCAGGATATACCAATTGAAAATTTCGAAATATCGCCAGAATAAAGTTGCGCAATTTTCCGACATTGTAAATACACATCGATAAACGCAAAATAAATTATTAGATTAATGTCTCCAAATATTATATACCGACATTAACGCGCGCGCATGGACGCCAATTACTCGGGCCGTCGCGTCGCCCAACAATTTCGATAAATTGCGGGAATCCGCTAATCGCCTGATATACGAGATCGTATTTCACCGCGTGAGAAATTTTTCAATAAACGGAATGCATGCTCGCATGGAGAATAATCCGCGAGGTGCTTTTCCAGACGCACACGAAATGCGGCGCGACGCGACGCGGGCGCGGGCGCGGGCGCTCGTTAGGCGCTCTTTTATTCGGACAACAGGACGAACAAGTTGCCCGGCGAACTAACTCACGGCGGGCTAAAACCGAGCAACACGTACACGCGTAAAAGCGATTTTAATTATTTACCTCGTATAATTTTATCGGTCATCAAATATGAGCGCCGTCACAACATGCCAAGAGATTTTAAAGATAAAGATGTATTATCATCATGCGTTACACCGCTTTCGCTTCGCCATATCATATTAAGAGAGCCGATAAATCTGTTCAATGTACCTTAGTGTAATATGTAAGAAAGGAATAAAGCGATTAAAAAATTTAATAAATAGATACGGTGATTGCGAGAGAATTGATATAATATAAATAATTGAATTACGTAAACGCGATGCAATTTAATATTTACTTCAGTACGAACCCGGGCAAAGAGAAGAAAAAAATAGATTGTTACCGCTACGTTAAATGCGCGGCTAAAATTAAGTAGCTCTCCGCGAGAGTAAGAAGAAGAGAGGGGTCCCGAGCGAAAGAAGAGGAAAAAAGTCTTTAAGGAGGTGGGCTGAAAGGTAGTAAAGGTTCATCTTTGTTAGCGGCTTTCTTGAAAAGCGAGTGGATCATAAGAGCGAGCTTTAAAGCATGCTCGCTTCTTAAATACGGCGAGGGACGCGCCTTGGGGATTGTTGCGATCGCCCCCCCCCCCTCCTCTCGCAAATCTTCCTTCCCATCCTATTCGCCACGCTGCTGGAGAGCGCGGACGGTCGGCTAACTCGAGACTATAAAACTTGGTAGACGTTGTTAATGTTACATTTGCATAAATGACGGCAGTCGCGGGTTAACGCGATTTCCGCGTGAACGACGGAAACGCTGAATTGGCCGTCTCGAACGTTCCGCTCGACGCGACGCTAAAATCCCATGCCATTGGCTCGCATTCGCTCATTGGAGACGGTTAAATGACAAACAAATCATTTACTTTGTTCTAGAACATCGGTCTTTTTCACCGGGCAAAACGAAAAAGCCAGTGAATGTCTTAGGAAAGCAATATTTCGCTATATATAGCGTTTTATATCGCCATAAAATTTCGTTCGGTGAGTTCGCGGCAAAGTAGTTATAGCAGCCGGCGTACGCCGGTCCACGTAACAACCGCGATAACTTCGGATCGGAAGACCCTCGAATTCCCCGCGAATTAGTACCGAGGCGGAAAAGTTCGTTATTATCAGCCATTTACGAGGAGAAACTTTGCGGAATTTCGTGAGACGCGAGAGTTCGGCGATAACCGTCGCTCCGGTCTTACGTCGGCGAAGGATAGATCAAAGTTGTCTTCCAGTCGTGACATCGACGTGATCGCATATAGCAAAACGAAGGATCGCGCTCGCTATACCTACTTTTTTTTCCTAGAATTCATATTGACAGCGCCGGCAAATCTCCGTGGAGAAAACTCGGAAAATACAGCGATTTCCTCAGTCTTCTCTCTTTTTCTCCCCCTCGTTCCCCTCGGTATCTCCCCTTTTTCCGCGAGCAACTCCCACTGCCCATCAAAACTCACCACCGAGAGTTAAATAAAATTTATCTCGCGCGACGCAGCCTCTCCACGGAATTCTACCGCATTCCGGTGGATCCTGGAGGTGCATCCGGGTTTGCTGCGACGTCGATGACGCGAGAAGAGCGGGACAGGAGAGCGACGGTGGGACGCAGTAACGGATGTAGACCGGGAGAAAACTGGTACATGCTTGTGCTGTCGATTATCTGTTTTTGTGTATGGTTTGAATGAGGTATTTGAATCTATTGAACAAGTGGGACAACGTAATGATTTTTTAATAGGAAAATTAGTGGTTATAAAAGCGTTGAGAAGAAATAAAAAAATTATTTTTCTTATTGAAAAATAATCACGTTGCCTCATTTTCCCAAATATCTCAATTACCTCATTTGATTCCATTTCAGTTTGATGGAACGGACGCAAGGTACGCGACTAAAATAAGAGCATAGGGATATTGGAGGTTATTGACTTTGGAGAATTTAATTTGTGAAAATTTATGATTTAATACTTAATAAAGTTATGAAATTATTTAAAGAGCGAAAATTAAATACTTTTAATAAGTGAGTCAAGAGTACAAAAAAAACCGGTAATTCTATTTCTCTATTTGCTTAAATGAACTTAAATACTTAATTCGACATTAAAAATGATCTTTAAAAATATCTACATATATATTTTGCACACTGCATTATTAAAAAGTAATAATGATAACTGATAAGTTAATATATGAAGATAACGCTCGATGCGCATGACTATATTTACGATATGAACTAAATGAGAAAAAAGATACAAAGAAAAGAAATGCTTCCAAAGTGTGCTTCGGTTTTATTCTGTTCTGGCTGTCCGGCACTGACAATAACAAGAGGCGAATGCTTTGCCATCCGCTTGAAATGTCGCAATGTGCGTTCAAATTACAACTCGACCACCTTTTCTTTCATTCCGCGCTTTTATTCCCGTCGCGTCGAATACCGCTTGCAACTAGCTTGACCCAATTAACGATGCAGTCCGTTGCACCCGCCCGTTGTTCTTCGGATTCTCGCGACTGCTTTCCGTCCCGACATAATCAGTGATACGATTTGTAATTCGCAAGAAAACAATGAGGAGAACAATTCAAACGCTCCGAAGTAGAAACGTTCAAGTGGATCTCGTTGAAATTTAAGAGAGCATGAAGCTTTGACAACTTCTCATTATTTTTAGTCAACTATTAAGTTTATAAGCTTTAATTAAAGCGTAAGATCAGCTTACAAATGCAGATCGTTTTTCTGAAAGACTTTGCTGTTATTGCAGAATATTATAGGTTTTTTGTGCTATTTCTAGATACGCAAATTCTTTAACAAATTTGAGAGAAGAACTCTCTTTCTTTCCCTCTCAACGTTTTAAATATTTACATTTAGTACGCCGTAGTCTGTTTATAATCTCTTCAATTGTAAATCGCATATCATTTAAAAGTTTTTTATATCTCGACTTGGGATAATTACCATTTTATTTTAGCCTTCAATATCTCCGAGTGAAGGAGATACTTACATAATGTGCATATCACGGAGAAGGACCCCGGACGGACAGCCGGCATTCTTGGATACCAAATGGCGCCTAGTCATCCAGCTGAACGAGTTATTATCTCGAGTCGAATAACAGGCAGTCCCTCTGGGACTCGGGTCATTTAACGCGCATCTTCATGGCGAGCTGGCTGCATAGTACGCTATCTTCATATACCATGTACATCATCGTCTGAATATATTACTAATTTCGCCTTTTTACCAATCAAAATTGATACAATAACTGAAATGCGCGATGATAAGCTTTCTTATAATCTGCAAAACATGACAATAACTTAAAGACATATTTTCGAAAACTTGCTAGTTAACTGGCTTGAATACAGTTCACTGTCGGTCACTTAATTGCTGCTCATCTAAAATGGCGAGGGAAGCAAAAAAAGGCGATCTTCCATCGTTGAGAGCGGAACCGAAAATGAACATCTACGAAAGTTCCCAAATATTTTCCCAAGCGCGCCGTCGAGCCTCGGGCGCGGAAATATGTGCAGGTGGCAGGTGACCGCCGGTGTTTCAGACAGGTTCGTGTTTCTGATCCTTCTCCATGCCGCGGCAAATCGAAGCGGCTGGTTTTGACTCGTTTATCCCTTCCTCGAAACTCGAGTGACTTCGGAATATTTTTCCAACAAGCTTCATGTGTTATCGTTCTCTATTTTAACCTCTCTCAATTTTATATATATGAATTGAAACATTATACACAGTGAGATAAAATATCTATTATACTCGTAAGAATGATAAAATCGTGCCGGAGCAAACGACCTTAAGTGGTCAATTTTTCATCTTTTTCCAGGATTGAGTTATTTTATATACATATATCATTCGCGTAATATATCGACGTATTCTCACCGCTTTTATCCGCGCAAACCAAGGACCTATACCTCCGGTGAAGGTGGAGGTCTATATTGCAGTTAATCTATGTTCCGATTGTATCTGTTCATTGGGTTACGAAGTACCCGGGCATGGGCCTCCGGACATTAACTGCCGTTGTTACTGCCTGCAACGATCGCAGATACCGGCAGTTTCACCGTATTCTCCCCTCCCGTACCTTCCCCCCGTGTCTCGTATGTTTGCATAGGAGCAGTCTGCGGAGTAGTCCTGATCGATAGAATGGAATGGAGAGGAAGATCGCGGCGTACGTACGGAAGAAAAAAGGGTTGATGGCGCTGGTATTAAACTTCGTGAAACCTCGTAAACCGTCAAAAAATTTCCGTTTGCTGAAGGCGCAAATTAGCGCCTTTAAATAGAGCGTTATATTCGATGAGTTAAAAGTGATGCGAGTTATAACGAATTTTACGTCATATATAACATTTAACAGCAATTAACATTCTTTTCGATGCTCTTCGAACATATATATAAATTGAAATTTTAATCAACATTTGCGAAATACAAGTATTTAGAAACGAATATAGATACAAATATCAGATAGTCAAATGAAACAAATATTTGAAGTAATCAGATTTTTAAGATAAAGATGAGAATTTATTTCAGTAGATTGGTCAAAGACAAAACAAATCAATTGCGGTATTTTATATTATTAAGAGATAGTTGGTAGTCTCTCTCTATCTCTCTCTCTCTCTCAAGAGCGACACGCACAAATTTCACATGCAGTCGAATTCACGGACGCGACTCAAGTCGTAATTCCCGGGACACCTAGGATTCCCCTTAAACTTGAATGCGTCAAGTTGCAGGGCGAGACGTGGGATTAATTACTGTATAGCCAGACGGAATGCCTTGGTAGCAACACGAGCGCGAGAACAGTTGCACAGGAAGGATCCTGCGGCAGTAGTTCACCAACTTTGGTCTACCCCCGAAATACACAATGTTGGCCGTTACTTCGCACGAATCTGAATCTGATTAATAATCCGACGAACGGGTTATTGTCTCATTGCCATTCGGATCGCATCTGAATTTATTCAAACTACATTACGCTACTTTTTAAAGGCTGATATGATTGTAATGATATACTGTAAATGCTTATCTCGCAGACGATTAATTATTTCGTGACAATTTTTTTCAGATTCAAAATTAAAAAATATATTTACACAGAGACGTTAATATTAGCTTTTGTATTCTATAAATACCGTTTTGTATTCACAGTTGTGTCGACTACAGATTAAATTCCATGAGATACTGTAGAAGTTTATAGAAATCTTGTTATGTAATCTATAAAATTATGCATGCACACACACATTTGAATATCGATAAATTAAATATTAAAACATGGTAAACTTACAATTAGATGCGGATATAAATTAATGCTATTAATTTAATAATGAGCTGTAATTGTTTGTGCAATATTGCTCAAGAAATTTTTACACACAAGTTTTATGACATCGTAAAGATTCCAAACAATTTGAAATTAATTTAGAAATTTTTTTAACCTTTTTCATATTACCTTTTATTATGTCAAGTGGCAATTTTATCGTTATTCACAAAGAAATGTATCATTACAATGCGAAACACAGTAACTAAGGTATGGAGATCAAGTAGAGATATTTCTTTGCATATCGCTGCATTCAATAAACTTTTTTACAAGGAAAAATTCTTCTGAACGGAGTGTATTAAAAGTAATATTGAAGAAATCTACAGAGACTAAAAAAACGAAAGTATACTTGGCACGAGCAAAATGGAAGAGGAAAGGTCATTGAGTTTTTTTTAATTCACTTTAAAAATTTCGAAAAGCATAACGTTGAACGTTTGCACATATTCATTTTCAATATTATTAATTAAATCTATCATCGCGCAATATCTTCTTGACATTTTTCTTCTCATGAAGAGCATGAGTTATCTGTCTCTCTCTTTTTCGCTTTTTTCTCTCTCTCTCTCTCTCATGGCTGGTCAGGTGGCTGTCTTATCTCTTGGAAAGGTTCTTCGGCTTTAATTGCGCTAGTCAATTCCCCGACCACAACGGAGCCGCCGTTGGCCCTTTGCCTATCTTCCATCATCTTCCTCTAATCCCTACGGTCACCTAGACTGTAAACTCACTGCATCGTCGCCGATGTCATACTCGGGGAATTCGAGGACTGAACCCGTGAGAGTGACGCGGTGAATAGTGAACATCTTTGTCGGGATTAAAGGGCGACGCATCAATTGGCTTGGGCAATCTGGATATATTTCATAACTTAACCCTTCCTGTCCCTATGGTTCTCCGATTGGAATCGCCTCTATCATATCTGTACATTAACTCTTACGTCCATTTTAAGCGAAATTGATACGAATTAATCGAAGGAAATGTTTTCTTCCATTATTGGATTGTATAAATTTAGTTAAACGTAATATAGAATATCGTATATAATGTCACATTGGAAAGACAAATTAAAATGATGAATAAATTATACATTGACAAGTGGTGAACTCAAATAAGAATTACGCGAATATAAATTAATGCTGTATTATTAGTTTAACTTTGCTGAAATAAATGTTTGCATTGAAATTTTATGATTTCTAAAGATTAATTTAAACTGATTTAGAAATTTCAACAACTTTTCTTCATGTTACCTTGTATATTATGTCAAGTGACAATTTTATCGTATTATCCACAAAAATCTATTACAACGCGAAACGTAGTAGCTAAAGGTAAGGGAGATCAGGTAGAGATATTTTTTTTTTATAAATCGCTGCATTAGAAGAGGGCTTTGGGCGCCGTGAAATCCAATATCATTGGTAACCAACTGAAACGCCGATCCTCGTTAGGGGATATCGAACGGATCGCCGCCACGCGGTTCGTTTGTTTTATTTTAATCGGGAAATACGCAGGGAGTGCGTATGCTTTTCCGTCGATCGCGCGGCTAGCCGTAACGATTTTTCGATACGGCTTTTTCGTGGCGTTCAAAATATTTGCTAATGAAGGGTATTGTGCCTAGGTGTGTCGAAGCAACACAAGGCGAACTCTCGCCCAACTGCCGGCTTTAATTCCCGGGTGATGTGGCTTTGAAATCAACACGACCGGGCCCTGGCAGGAAGGCTTTGTATCACCGTTACACAAATTTACATACAAAATTGTTAAAACTAACTTTTTGCACACTTTTATTATATCATGCTTGTAATTACTGATTTTTTCGTTTCACTATATTACGCTTGTAATTAGCAGTCGTACTCGCTTGAAATTTATTCGACTTGTATCCTAAAGACGGAATATTGAGATGAAATTATAATGAAGATTATTTCACCAACATTTATATAAGGAAAAAATCGTATATATTATTATCTAGATTTACGAATGCCACTCCGAAATAATATGCTGGTGTATAACTAGACATTTAAGTTGGTCGAGGCTCTTTTCATTTAATGCACTTTTATTTAGGTTTATATATGCAATGCGGTAGTAACACCCGGCGCGCGAATTTCACAGCCGCGAGGACGAGAACGTGAAGTCGCTTTTGCCGTACGGAAACCGCAGCGAGATGGGCGAAAAAAGCCGCGCGCATAATTCAGCAGGTCGCTCCTCTCGTCGGAATCGTCCTCAGCAGGACTCGCAGACAGCTTTTTCTGCAGCGGCGAGGCTGGCGAGGTGTACATCGGTACGCCAGCGCTTAGCCCGCGCGCTAATTAAATCACAAAAGAGAGAGAGAGTCATCTCGCCTTGGCGCGTCCGTGATTCCGACAGAATAAAAGCAAAACGGGCGAAAGGGATGCATTGAGAAAACAGGAAAAGAAATAGAGAGAGAGAGCGAGAGTGAAAGAAGGGAGTCTCGTCCACTCCTCTCGGCACGGTCGCATAAATTATTTGCGAGGCGGCACGGCGATCGGCCACGACCAAATCTCGATATGAATCGCAGTAATCGCGCTAATGGAACTCGATTCGCCGACGAGACTGCGAGAGAGAGAAAGAGAGAGAGAGAGAGAGAGAGAGAGCCTTCGGCCCACGCACTGAAAAATTGAAAAGTCAACACGAATTACGCGATCGTATCTCTTCAGAATTTAGTATAGGTGTTTCCGGCGATGTAACTTCGCAATCAACACACGTGGTAACTTTGTTGTCGATACGAGCGCAGTCAGCTTTATTCTGGCGAAATTAAATCAACATGCGGCAATCAAGGTGCGCGTTAGCGATTTCATGTTCATGTAGATTTTGTCGAGTCGATCCAGTACATAATAATATAGTTGCGATGCCGGGCTGACATTAAGGACGTTGCATATTTTGAAAGAAGTTTGATATATCTCTGAATCTTTTTATACGTAGCTTATATAATAATCGTCTGCCTTAAAAACTACATTTGCAGCACAAAAAGAATATATTAAAATATATTATTATTATTGCTGTAATAATATGCACTTTTGAAAACTTGTAATATTAAATAATTATTGTGTTTTACAAAAATTATTGTATTACTGTAACATTAAACAAACAATGTATTTTTCTAAGTTTAATAATTATACAGATTTAAAATATGCAATGAAATATCATACCCTCACTGTAAATCCAAGTGTGTTATTTCTATACACGCATAAACGTCTAAAAATAACACATTTGACTGAAGCACGTTTTACATGTTTTGTTGCGTGTTAAATTAACACGTTTAATCATATTAAATTAAAAGTTAATATTACGTTCAACCGTGTTGAATGACAAGATTTAAAACGGTAAAAAATGTGTAAGAAGAAGTTCAGTTAAGATAACACACTTGGATTTGCAGTGCTGTGTCGAAGCATTACGTCACAATATTAATTCCGACTTCGATTCGCTGTTATCGCGGCTTCAAATTTCTTGTATCTCTTAATCCCACGCAATTCTCCGAACATGCCTCAATCGCTCCGCATATGGGCTCGAATTATTCACCGACCGCGCCGGAGCATCGCGCTCATTTCGATGACGAAGCGGTCAACGCGTTTCGAGCATCGATTCGCGGCTCTGCTTAATCGTGCTCGTGAATTTATAAATTATTTCAGCGCGTAATGCGCGACACGGCACACCGCTTGAAAAACGCTCGAGTGTTTCGTCAATATTGGGACGGTACGTGTTAATTCTAGCGACTATAAAGTGATTTGAGAATACCACACCGTATACGTTCGCGCGGACTTCCGGTAAATTCGAAAACTCTGAGCGCTGCGAAATGTAGTCTATAATAATCTATTCCCAAACACAATAACATACGTCTGCATATCCCTAATTTAGTTTATATCGGCATTCTTTCTCAGAAAGAATATAATTCCTCGATCGAAGAGTTTGCAAACTTCGTGCTTGTCTAACACATTCACAGAAAATTGCTATTAAATACAAATTTGTCATAGTCTAATGTAATATCGTTTCAAAAGTGTATATGATTATATACAATAAGAATTTACGGAAATATTTTATCATAAAAAAGACGATATAAATATTTCTTTAATTAATTTCAGATAAATTTTTATTTTAATCCAATCTAAAATAATTTAGAAGCAAAACTATACCCAGTAACAATCTCTCATTAAAAATTTATAATGAAGAGATAAGAGATGAAGAGATGAAGAGATTAGAATTAATATGAAAAATATTATTTTTGAGTTTGCTAAAGAAAAAAAAGTGTGCAGCCCCAGATCTTATTTTATAAAATTAAACGCCATTTTTCTCTTTAACTGTGTTGTTAAATATCATTAACAAAGTATATTTAGTAACGCTACGGCAACATTAACACAAACGCATTTAAATGTATCACATCAAGACTATAGAGATTATATGGGAACACGTGTCGGCGATTATTCTCGCACTATTACCTAAGCGTCTAATGTGCCGCCGAAAATTCCATATTTGGGTCACCAATCAAGACTAAAACGAAGGGAGGCCGCCCGCCCCATCCATCTGCGTACGTATAGGTACATCTGTAATGGCAGACCGTACACGCCTTCGCATAATATGCCAGCGATGCATTATGCATGCTTCGCACCCTTTTGACGATTTGGAAAATCACGGTGGGTAGGTCCGTGGCCCCGTGCGCCGCGCCGTCTGTTTCTCCTCGCACGAGCGAGT
This sequence comes from Temnothorax curvispinosus, assembly GCF_003070985.1. Taxonomy (NCBI): domain Eukaryota; kingdom Metazoa; phylum Arthropoda; class Insecta; order Hymenoptera; family Formicidae; genus Temnothorax; species Temnothorax curvispinosus. Next base: position 159,078 of record NW_020218370.1, on the reverse strand, counting down.
ACTTACGTCTATAAAAGCGAGCGCGTGAGTCTTCTCATCTCGCGCGAGAGCGAGTCAACTCGAGCGCGAAAGCGCTCCGATCGACTCGATTGAGTCGTCGACTACTCGCTCGGAGAGGATCATATTTTTATCGCCACGCTGCGCTTTGTTCCGCCGAGCGCATCGCCGAGTGCATCATCGACTGTCCTCTCTACGCTCCGATGATTCGATTTCTGTTATCGCAATCGTGCTGGAAATTAATCGGAAGCAATGAGAATTGCGCGCTGCCGTTAATTACGATATGAAATGTGTCCTTGAGAACTCGGTTAAATTTTGTTATTTAAGAACGGGAATAGGTATACGTGTTAATTCTACGGGGGTGTCCCGAAGCTACCGCGCTTTTCTTCAACTACAAAATATAATTTTTTTTTGTTAGGGAAAATTTGATGAGACGCTTAATTATGAAGTTGCCTAACGTTGAAAATTACAACGTCAAAAGAGTAATTGAATAAGGAAACTTTGTTTTCCGGTTAGTTTAAGCTGCACTTTATCTTAAACAAAATTTAATTAAAATTTTAATTATTAAATCTTCTAATGCTAAAAATTAAAAATAGATTTTTTTGCATTTTAACAAGATACACTTTAGTATACGTGGAAAATTTTAAATTTATAACAAAATTCATATGTTTAAAAGGACATTTATTAATGACATCTGTTCGCTTTGTTCATAAGAAAACGACTTGTTTTTCACGATATCAGTTCATAATGATATAATGCAAAATTTTTTAATGATAAATTAAAAAATAGTGGAAAAATACATTTAATTAAATTTGGAAAAAAGAGACAATCCAAAGCTGATAACATGCAAAGCGTATACATGCGAAAATGTTCAAATCAAAAATATATAAACGAATTCCAATGGTATATTCACTGGAATTACAAATAGATCGTTCTATTAAAAGAATATTTTTGTGTTACGCCCGCACAATGGTTGAATAGGCTCGGCATTGCATGCGCTCGCTGCATGCAGTTGCATCGTCGTGCTGCATCGAGTTAACAGAAGCGGCGCGAACAATGGGGGTTATTTTTAAAAACGCGGCCCTGTCGATCGGCGAAAAAAATATTCTTTCAAATTAACGCGATGCCGACCGAAAGTTGTTTTTCAATGCGGACTGTCAATTCCGATTGATCCGCGAGCGGATAAACGCCGCGTGGCGTTGCAATAATCAGTGACGATAATGCAATTCTATCGGAATCGATGAAAAATTGGCAGTGCAAGCCGTTAAAACGCAATATACTGATAACAGTATCGTTTCTGCTCTGTTTTCGATCTAAAACATCACGCGATGTCAATATTTTGCGCTCAATAATCTAGAGTACGGGTAATGCATATATTTAAAGAAAATTGCATTTGAAAAAATGCATTTTGATTTCAGTTACTTGTGATTTGAAAGTGATTATGGAATTAAAATCGATCACCGGCGATACATAATTATGGAAATTTTTCAAAAGCAGAGTTTACATTCTCCTTTTTATTTTCAAACAAAATGTACTTTTCTATATTAAAAATATAAATCGATTCTTTTGTATTGACAGATAGAACGTCACTTCAGCGTGTCAGACACTTTATATAAATAAAACATTCGTTCGTCAAGCGCATTTTTGTTTTCGAGGTTTTGTAAACTTTGTGCAACTTTCTCGCGACGATAATATCGTCTTGCGTAAGCTGCGTGGAATGCGTGTAGGTGCTGCACGCACGCACGCATGTACGCGCGCACGCACGCATGCATGCACTCAAGAAAGTGCTCGTAGAAGTCGCGACGGGCGTGTATATAAGGTGGAGATCCTATAATGGCGGTATACATCCGCCGCGACATCGTTGCAACGATATACCGGTACCCGTCCAGGGAACGGTGATTAATCAAGATTAATATAAGTGTTAACTACGTAGGAATGCAGAAAATAATAATGTCCGCGATTAACTGTCCTTATGCAAGTAATAGACAAGAAAAATTACTAAAATTAGTCAGTGTTTTTATATTAACATGCTTTTTTTTAGAAATGGATAATTTATCTTCGAGTTCTTTTTATCATACTTTTTTTAATGTTTAAGTATTATATTTCTCAAAGAAGAAAAAAAGAAAGAGAAACTTGAAATTGTAATAATTTATATATTTTAAATTATAAATATATTTATTATTTTATATTCTAAAATATACGAAAGTTTGCAATAAGGTTTTATTCATATATATATATATATA